>NW_010203968.1:33884-45855 GCF_000695765.1 Mesitornis unicolor
TCTGAACTTTGTCCAGTTCTGATATACACGTTTTCAAATGACAGGATGAGAGTGGCATGCAGCATTAACATTGTGGGCAAACAAGTGTGTAATGTTGTTCCCTGTTTTATTCAAACTTCCTTACCTTCCTACCTGTACTGCATTTCCACCTCCCTAGGATGGCACTTATTGTTGCTTACTTCATCAGACAGTTGGAGATAAGGATCTTATGATTTATTTTTCTTCCTATTTAAGCCTGGAACTTCAGCCTGTACAAACTTGGTGTTACTCATCAAGGCAGTTAATTTGTTAATCTGCCTTTATGTTAGGTTCTCATTAGCTTCTAGCATTACTGCAGTGCCAGAAGCATTTACTACGTTTTCGGGTATATTTTGTAGCATCATGTACCATGGTGATCTTTCATCAAGGTCGTGTCATACTCAGTGTTAATAAGTTTGTGAAGGGCTACGCACTCCAGTTTTCTCATCTTCTTTATTAGGCTCCTTGCAATCCTCTGGAAGCATGGATACAGCTCATTTGGTTCCTGGCAGTCTAAATGACAGTTTTTCATTTCTTATATGGCTATCAATCCTCTGATCAGTCTTCTATTTGGATACAGAATCCAGAACAGAATTGTCTCAAACCATGGGCTCTTCCATATCCACCAGCTTCCTTTGGTACTTTCAGTTCACCCATTCACAACCTTCTTTTTTTACATGCTAGAAGTTTGTTCATTAATGTCTATATGAAGCCCATGTGCCTGTACACAACTCCCATATAACAGAAAGATTCAACATTCCTATCACCCTGAGTCCCTGCTCATCTACCAGCTTTTCTACTGTTATTACAACTCTGCCCTTTGGCTTCT
The DNA here is from genome assembly GCF_000695765.1 of Mesitornis unicolor. Classification (NCBI taxonomy): domain Eukaryota; kingdom Metazoa; phylum Chordata; class Aves; order Mesitornithiformes; family Mesitornithidae; genus Mesitornis; species Mesitornis unicolor. Next base: position 34,732 of record NW_010203968.1, read on the forward strand.
CTTTCTAGCCCTGCACAGATCACTGTAAACATTTCTGTAGTCACTGACATAGAAGTTTGCTGGTTTTAAGGTGCCTAGACTTAGCGTCCAGAATCTCTGTCCTGCACCTATTTTTGCTCTTGCTGCCTACATGGACTAGGACTCCAGGATCCTGCTTGGTGCATTTTACGAGCCAGCTCAGACTCCTAGGGACATCTGCCACCTTTGCAGCCCTCCCCAGCCTGGTCCCTGCAGCAGGTCACGCCTGCTTCCCAGAGGCAGAGTGGGATCTCAGCTCTGCTGTAGCTCTGCATGTGCACTCATCCCCAGGCCGGATCTTTGGGATTCAAAGCTTTGCACAAGAGTCCAAAATACTGGTGTCACTGTGATGGCAACAGACCAAAAAATCTGCTCTGCAAGAAGACAATAGTTTAGCAATGTTCTCCTTTTTTTTCCTAACCAGACTGGTGAGCCCATGAACTCTCCTCAACACCAACAGAGCCCCTGCATCCTTAGCAACCCAATTAATCCCTTCCCTTTCAAAAAGGCACAGACCCTTGAGCCATGCTAGATGCAGGATGCTGGGCCCTGTAAGAACTGGAGCACAGGCAGGCCCAAGATGGCTTGCTTCCTCTTAATTACTTACAGTTATAAATCTGAGAGTATAAACTCTGCAAGGCTAAACAATATCTTCTTCCATGACTCATTAAGTTCAATGGCATGTGGTCTTGTTCTTTTGCCATGCTGTTTCACAGAGCTCTGTCTCAGACCGGTTGGCGAAAACTTACTTTAAGATGAAAAGCTTTTGGAAAGAGAACAGCACATTCTGAGCACATAACAAGTACTCTGAGGCAAGAAAGGCTTTCTCTTATTTTTAAAGTTAAGCTCATTAGGGATTGGGCTTGTGTTTTGTAAGTGATGTTGCAATAGCAACAAAGCTGGCTCTTTAATCGCTCTAGGTGAAACAGACTCACTTTTTCACATGTCCCTTCTGCATACTCCTCTCCCTGCCCAGATACTCTCTGTTCCTCTTATCTTCAAACCCACCAACAAATCTGCAGGTTATGCATCCCCTCTCACTCTGCCCAGGAAAGTTGTGTCCAACCAACTGGCTGATGATCACAGACCACTTTTAGTCTCTCTCACTGAGTCTATGACAGTCTCCTGCTGAAGCAGTGGAGCAGATGAAACATTCACTAGAAGCTGTTTGCAGTTGTGTTCTGTATATCTGCAGCTGTGCTTGAAATAATGAAAGGAGGTTGTAGTCAGGTGGGTGTTGGTCTCTTCTCCCAGGGAACTAGATATAGGGCAAGAGGAAATGGCCTCAAGTTGTGCCAGCGGAGGGTTAGATTGGATATTAGGAAAAAATTCTTTACTGAAAGAGTGGTCTATGAGGATTTTATAATCTCCATTTCCTCTGCTTTCCAGTATTGCAGCATTCTGGTTCACAAAAAGCAAAACCACTAAAAAAGTTTCTGGTCATATTAATACATCTCTGTGCTGGATTTCCTACTTCTTGTGCATGAGGGTAACAATTCTTGTCCTTTTCTCCAAGGCCATTTAAAAATCTGTCCCTCCTAATTATTTTCTCTTGGATCTCAAATCACAGCTTCAATCTTCCCACTTCAGGTCAATTACTCTCCATTCCTCAAACCACTTCTTTTAATCCATAGTCCTCATCTCCTTCAGACTTTTTCTCAAGTTTGCCATTTGCGTCAAACCCTAGGGAAGAACAAGAAGATCATGACATTTTAAAAGTCAAACAACTTCACAAGGACATGTAAAGCAGAACTGAATCAACCTTGGCCCCTTTGGAGAAAAAGGTACAAGGAACCATCATGTGAAACTGCTGTCACTCCTTGTTTTCCTGCCTCATCCTTTGTTTGCTGCTTCTCTTCAAAGCCGCACAGCATTGAGAGCTTATGTGCTCTAGCATGTCTGGGTAGATCCCAACATGCAGCAATAGTCTGTGTTCAAGGAGAAAGGATAATCCCAAGAAGAATGAAAGCTGGAGGCTTTTCTCTGGAAGTAGTACTTTCTGTATTTTGCCTTGTTCTGCTGTTTCCATGTAAAATTACAAAGGTAACACTCTCACTGTGTTGTATTTGCACCTACTCATTTACTGTTTCTATATTTTCCAATGGACAGAGAACAGGTCTTTTTCCCCTTTTAGCTAGTAAATAAAAATAAATTATAGATTGATGTCTCTACTTTTCATCTTTCAGATAGAGGACTAGCTTTCATTTTGCAGACTCAAGTAGTTTTGGTGATTAAACTCACAAAGTGACTGAGGAGACAATTGCTTTTCCAGACTGCAATGTTTGAGATGCAGCATTTCAAAACTCTTCCTCTGCTGCACCATCACACCTTTTACAAATCTGTGAAAAATAATGACACTAAATATGAGGTATCTCAAGGGAAAAATACTGGTTGTGGAGTCAAAAAGGACATTGACTGTGATATCATGAGAAAAATATACTCAAACATTTTGTTCCAGGCAGAAAGAAAGGACAATTCTTGGCTTGAATAGATGGTGAAAGTTGCCTTGCTGGAGCAATTTGCGTTTGTCCATGCCACTCTTAAGTACATATATATATGTGTGTATAGAAATGTTCCCATGAGAAAAAAATTCAGTTTGGTAATGACAAAGTGTCAGGATCATATTCTGTGCTGGATTAAAATATTTTACAATAGCCAGATCAAAGTAAAAATTTCAGTAACAACTGACAAATTATTTCCTCCAGCTGGGCAGAAGAGAATGAAAAAGAAAACAAAAAAAGGAAGCAAAAACCCCACAGAGACAATTAAAAGTAGAAGGGGAGCAGAAGGCAGCAAAAACAGGGCATAGATTTATTAGATGGGCATACAGTGCCAGATAGCTGGCATGACAGTGCTTTAGGAGCTGGAGAACAAAAAATTGATGCTGGGAACACTCTGCATTGCTTTCATGCAGTCACTAGTATCCTACTTAAGAAGAGAAAAGACACCGTACAAGTGCCACACCAGTTTACGAGCACTTGACATAAAGCATTAATCATTTTTACTCACTGGAAGTAGCTTGCCAAGTATTGTTCTCTGTTCCAGGGGTGAATTCAATGAGCACTGCACCTACCTAATAGAGACTGAAAGCTGGCCCAGGGTTTCACTTTGAAGGCATTTTGCTGGAGCTTTCCTGTCATAATGCATTCATTTCTATAGGATTTGAAATCTTTAGCTTCTTAAAGAGCTACATGGGGACACAGATATGTGGGGGTCACTCCATGCAGCTCTGCGTCCTGCCTCCAACAGCCACCATTTACCATCACTCTGGGAAAAGATGGAAACCACCCAGACAACTACATAAAGCTCTCATAGGGGGAAATGCCTTCCTGGTTCCTGCAGAGACCAGCGTGTGCCCCGAAGCATGGAATTTGATTACCTTACTCCAGAACATAAAACTTCTAATGCTATTAGAAAGCATTCAGGCTATTAGGCATTTTCTTGAAATACAGCTTGATGTCTAGCTTGATGACCCCCTATGGAACAGGCCATGTGCCTGGTATTTCCTTGTACTAATCACCAATCATTAATATCATCACATGAGCCCTGTTCATAACCAAATGTCCATTTGCAAGAAAGCCAAGGGCCACCCAGTCTTAGCTTCCAACAGAAAAAGAAAAGGTCAATCTCAGATTTAAGACTAATAGGACAACTTCCTTACAAGAAAGGCCTGTTTCTCCACTTTCTACGAGCAGCTGCACACACACACACCATTCTGAAAGTGCAAATCTTCTCTGCACCAGGGACATCCTCAGAGGAAGCATGTACCTGCCAGCTATGTTAAGCAGGTCAACAGCCTGACCATTAGCATTTTGCCCAAAGCCTTATTCTGAACCTTTCAGTGCACCTGCTGTTTTGCCCCGGGGACTTGGGTAGAAAAAAAACCTGGTGAAGTAACCGTGGTTTGGAGAAGCTATTCTGGGAGCAAAAGAAAGAGAAAGCAAAATACTTCACTGTTGGCTAAGCCTATGAACCCCTGTAGTAAAACTGACAAGGAAACTGTGTACCTATAGGCAAACTATGTTGTATCTTTTGCTTGATCTACACCGTAACCACAGATCACTCCAAATAGTCTAGGGAAAAGGTAAGTATTTTTCTAGCCTCACCTCCTGCAGATTGTTCAGCTGCGAAGAGCTCTTGCCTTCTCTCAGAAGAGGTAAAATGCTCTTCTTTAGATCCATTGATACCCAGAGATTTGCTAGATGTAACCATCTCTGCATCTCACCTGACCATATCTCATCTGGTGGCATCACTGGCAAAATCCTTGCTGCCCTAAATGAAACTGGTATTTCATTCCCTGGCCCTGCAAGAGCTTCAAGTCCTACAATTCCTCTACAGCAAGATCTGTGACTCTCAGAAAGCTTGGCTCCAGAGTTACCCTTTAGGCATTTTTCCACCATATGCTAACAGGCTTTAAAGGCAGTATAGTCAGCTGGATTATAACGATGCTGGGCCAGACTCCTTTCCTCCTCCATACATGTCTTCAACAAAACAAACAGAACACAGAAGGATGCAGCTATCTCCTTCTACTGCAATAAGGGGGCATACATAAAATGATGTCTGTATATTTAAAGTTACCAAAAGATCTAAAAATAAAAATAACTACCTCTGTATTGTGTAACTGTGTAGATGGCACAAAAAAGCTGAGAGAAGACAAGAAATTATCTCTGCCATACCATATAGCAATGATATCCTCTTTGATTTCTTATTATAGCTGACTAAAGAAGGGATTTCAAGCCTCACAGTTGCCAGAAAGAATAACCATATGTTTTAATTTTCAAGTTGTATTGGAATATGTCAACATATAGATATATTTAAAATAAAAAGTATATAGCTGAATGTAGAGCTCAACATAAATATTTCATTGTTTCAGAAAGAATATAAAGAATTGAGAAAAATTACCAGAACTGCATGGGTGATACATTGGTATCAGAATGAGAGGAAAACCTCAATATCCTCCATCTCATAAAATGACTGGAATTAGATTGCATGGAGGTTTGTTGTTCTGCTAAGTGTCTGTGTCCACTTGGCTCTTTATGTTGTCAAATCTTAATTTGATTTGAATTTTGTGCTGAAATAAAGGCAAGAACTCAAAATTAAATTAAGCTAGAATAGTAAGTTTTGCCCAATTTTAAGATGACATCACCTGTTTTTACAGGATTTCTACCTGAAAATATTTTTTGCCCATGCCTTAGATAATGGAGGAGATCAATTGAGCTACAAAATTGAGATCTAGATTTTTAATCTCCTTTTGCATTCAGAGCTTAAGAGAATTTGGAGCAAGGTTTTTTGTTTTGACACAGCCAACTTAAATGGCTGCAGATGTTTGTGAATCTTTTAATGTATCTGTAATATGAATTTTTCTCTGTAACAGGACACTAGACAGATTTTAAACTGCCTCCAGTCTTTAGTGAGAAAATTCTGAGCCCTTTAGGCTTGAAATAATTGTCACCAGGCTCAGGGCTGAAGTATGTATTTCAGAAAATATGGATCTATTCCCATGCAATGGCTCTTTGCATGAACCGAGGAGGCACGCTTTATTTTTCTGACAAACTTTTCCTGACATCTCATTTATGCACTTTCAATATTAAACTAGGGCAATCTATCAGAAATGAACTTCTACAAGGAGGAGATCTGGCAAAAGCCAAATTAGAAAAGTGTCTTATGTCTATATAATATTGATTTTCCATTTAATTAAAGAAGACAGTAGAGGATAAGTAGGGAAATGATAGTAGTACTTTAACATAAGCATCTTTCTAAAATTGTGTGACTTGAATTCCCTGCTATACATATAAAGTAAGCCAACTGATTGTTAAAAGCATGTTTACTGAGGATTAACATTCATGTAAAGGATGCATGCTTCCTAAGCCTCAGCAAATCTGTTTTTAATGATCAACTGGCACGCAATTAGCCAAGAATAATGAACCTTTAAAATCTACATTAAAAGTGTATTGGAGACATTTGTTTCAAACTGACACTGAAATATTTCTTAGTTAATGGCATCAACATTTTTATTCAGAAATACAGAAATAATCACAAGCTCTTATTTTTATTTCTTCTCACTGAAGAAGGCCTGATTGGAATAATTAAGTATGTTATTTTAGATTAATCCCTTCTGTTTCTTAGATGAAAATGGGTTCCTCCCCACATCTGCATTCATTAAAACCCATAAGCATTGTCTCCTGTTAGTGCCAGCAATTTAATGACTTCTTAAATTTAACAACATTAAAGTTTTGAAAAGAAAAGCATTAATTAAAATAACTCCATTCCTGTAAGTTTTCTCACCGTAGCAGCTCACTAAAAACTTAGCAGGTGACATTGGTGAGTAGGAAGCAGCTGCCACTCACTGCTGCAGAAGGGTTTATGGTTACACTGCACTAGCAAAACCAAGCACTAATTTTTTAAGGCAACCAACTGCAAAATAACTTGTCCTATTGAAATATTACCTCTCATGCCAGTAGTTGTTGCCAAGTTTGGGTCAAGCTGTGAGGAACTTTGGGCTGATTCTGTCCTGCTACTTACATCAAGTTGGTGCTGGCCGCTCTAGCACTTACCTTCAGCCCCTAGATCACAGGGACTGCTTTCCCACAGCTGCGGTGTCCTTACTTATGGGAGATAATCGCAAATGGATCCTTACTCGCTCGAAAAGCCCCAGGACCACAGTGCTTGGGTATGTTTCGTTACTTGCAAAAGCCCACTGTCTGAACTCTGACTAGAGGCCATCATTTCCATCTTTGCCTGTGTAGGCCCAGGATCAAGACTTAAAATTATCAGTTTGCTGAGAGATTTGGATAGGTAATTCATGAGAAAAAAATTATTATTTAAATGAAAGTAACTGCTTCTTATCTTCCTGTACTTCTAAGTTATGCCTCATATAAATGTACTCTAAACCCCACAAAACAAACAAAACCAGTCAGAAAACTATCATTGGGGATTTATTTGGAGCAAGAAATACACTTCCAGAGGCAGGTAAAGAAATTAATACTAAGTGTTAACAATTACTATATTAGTCTGTGTTAATTGGTGGGTTTATTTTTTTCATTTTTAGGAAGCTGCAGCTCTCTGCTTCCTGAGAAACAATAAAGTCTTGGATTACTCAACAGGAAACCCTAATTTTTCAGAGGAATTTATTATTTCCACAATTCTTTTACACTTATTCTTCTGGAAAACCTAAGGAGACAGAAGCAGTTTCTCCCAACAAGGTTGCAAGGGTTTGTTCATCTGTTCCTGATGAAGAAATCCTCTTCTACAGCTCCACAGCACTTATTCTTGTGCTTAAAATGAGCTTCCTAATGATGAGAATAAGTACATAAGTAAAAGCAAGCCATGTATCTTAATGATCTCTTTCAGAAGTCTTAGTCTAAAAAGCAATGTGGTCCCCATTACACCAAATATCTAGGAACTTCACAATTTGAATTTACATAAATTCATGTGATAAAAATCCTATGCTTCACATTTGACAGATATGAAACTGAAGCCCAGAAACTGAGGCAAATGCAGCCTGTTGTGGCTCTGTGGCTCAGTGATTTATGCAAGATACCACAGGAAGTCTGTGACACAGATTTTAATTTAGGCTTCCTAAATCTACGGCTGTCATTCTGACCATCCTCCTCCCTTTTTCCTCTCATCGGTAATATCACCAGAGTGATTATTACCAAGCATCAAACGTGTATTTGGAAAGGAAATGGGAGGTAGTTGCTAAGGCTAAAAAGAAAGTCTATGTTTTACAGAAAAAACAACCCCTGTACTCTCCGGCTGGCACCCACATTTGGAAAATGAGCTTTGCTTTCTCTTCAGAGTGCAATTAAAAATGCTTCTTGTTGTGGACATATACAGCATATGCATAGAGGAGAACTATCACAAGCTGTGGAATAAAATAACCACGCAGCCAACACCACTGAGCCTTGAATACTCTGAAAATTGTTTCCTGTAGAAAAAGGAGGACTTTTCCACTGACGTCGGTTCTCTCCTTTTTCTGTGTGCAAAAAAAGATGCTTCCCTTTGCTGTGCTCTTGTTCTCATGACATAAATGAGAGAGAAACCCTCCTCGCCTATGTGGCACTAGGGCTGGCCTTCAGAACCTAAAGCTTTCTGCATAAAATGTCCATGTTAATTTCATAACACAACACTGCTGTGGATAGATATACTGAGATTGGAAATTGTGCTTGTGAAGTAGCCTTGCAATCCTGTGCATCTCTGGCACGCCTTAGCACTGCCCAGTCCGCTGCCTCCAGCAAAACAATGTGTTTCCATAGAAAAGGCCCCTAGCCACAACTGCAGTTGAGGGTCTGATGTTTTGAAGTGACCTTAGACATAGGCCACAGCCATTCACAGGGCAAAGGAGAGCAAGTCCTCTTTATTATCTCCTCCACAAAGAAGTTAAGCATGTGAGAAGTCAAAACTGTGCAGTTTTCACTGACAAATATACAGTAAAGAGGCAATTGTGGTACAAAACTCTGCATTTTTTTTCAGTAGTGAAATGAAACTGTGAGATAAGGCTGTGAAAAGTAATCCTCTGAAACTCTGCAGGAAGTGGTTGTTGGGTTTTTTGTTGTCACACACAGACAACTTTGCCAGCACAGTGAGAATCCAAGAGAACTTGGTGTCCCTGTTTGGGCTGAAAATGGCCATGATAAACAACTGGAGGGAGCTGATAGCATATTGCCCTACATGCATTCTCCACAATATCCTTGCATTGCTCATTTTAAAAGAAGAAAAACATTTCCTGCCTGGATTCATAACAGGAGAGGGCAAATGTTCTGGAATGACCTGAGACAAAGGCAGGGTTTTTGTTTTGTTTTCTTTGTTTTAATGAGACTCGGAGAATAATAATGGCTCAGGATACCAGCAAATAGCCCAGTTGGGTTTTTGCCCTAGTTCTCAGAAGGAAGAAAAACAACCTCCCTGGACTCCTGACATTTTTTCCTTATATGTATCTTATGTCTCAGCTGGGAAGGCCTGCTAATACTGGGACGGTGGTATTGCTTGTGCTAGACTTTTCATAAAAAGGCCTTCAAGTGATAAGATTTCTTCTTTATGTTAAGAGTGATGCAGTTGCCTTTCCTCAAGATGTTTCTCTATTGCCTAGCTGTAGCAATGGTAATGCAACTATAGTAGCCAAGTTTGGAGCTGACCTACTCATCAGAACTGAAACTAACACCAAAAAAAGTAAAAATAACCCCTAAACTCAGATTTATTTTTAATCTAATACTTTTAAACTGTTTTACATGAGGAACTAATTGGTATTTGAAAATGCACTATTTATTCAGTTAAAGCATTTTAAAATATCTTTAATAACATGTTAACTCTTCAAAGTCAAAGAAAGACAAAATTCGAAGATTCTGCTGGATTTTGCAATCAGAAGCAAGAGGCCTGGCTTTGAACTTCCACTAGTGTTTCATTATTTTAGCTCAGCTGGCTTGTAGAGAACTCTTAATGCCACTGTTAAGTGCAATAGGATCCAGGGTCAATGTTTTGCTTGCATTCAAAAATAATTTCTTATGTAACAGAAGACTATATACAAAGATATTCAACTCCTGCTTCTCAGCCCAATCTTCTGTAGGGTATAATATTAACAGTCCCAAGAAGTTTCCACTTTCCTCAGCTCTTAGCTCCAAGAAGTAAAAACAAGAGGCACATGTTGGATGATTCTGCTTTCACATCACTGAAAATCAGGATTAGCTCCAGAAAGATCAAGTGAGCTGTAAAAGCATAATGTTAGCATAAGTGAGAACACAAGTGATATGTAATACTGCTGTAATTGCTGGCAGAAAGAGTTTTGCCCTCTTGTGTATTTGTTCTTGTAATTTTGACTGTCTGCCTAGTATCTATTCACATGCTGAATTTCATAGTTAGCCCCTGTTTGTTTATTTTTGTCTGGTGACACCTACTCTCAGACATTTTCTTTCAGGTTCTCCTGATAAGGTTAGGAAATCTTGGTAGAACATGAACTTTGAAGAGTGTTTTAACATTCAAAGAAGACTAACATTTTCTCTTTCTTTAGGCCAAAACTGCAATCTTTGCTATAAATCTCTGAAAGAATACATTTTAAAAGTCTTGATAAACAAACTTGAACCACTTATAATAACTCTTGTATTTCTCTGTTCAAATCAAAAGTCTTTTTGCTCCCCATCTTTTTTAGTACAGACAGTACTTTGTTGCTAACTTAATGTGCTGTATCAGCAGCTTTAGCTATGATGGCTCTTTTTTATAAATGGAACTGGTGATAGGTAGTATTGTCTCTTTCTTCCAACCTTTTTGCACCATCTCATCTCTAATACTCAAGTATTGCTCAGATCTGGAGTAGGACTCATCTCACATAACCCTCCCCAGAATTACAGCACCTGGTCATGTCAATTCCTCAGGTTTGTTCTTTAGCTAAAAGAGAAAAAACATTATGTCAAGATACAAGTCTTTTCACCTCATTGCTAATTGCCACCACGTGTGGTCCTAACATGTGAAAAAAGGTCTCAGAAAATTATCTGAAAAACATTAACAGTTACTTTAGTTTGTAATTTAAAACCAATGTCACTTTTCCAAGACAGGAAAAAACACTTCCACAACAGCCTTCTGCTCCAGCTACTGGTAGGGTGGTCATAATCCCTTGACACAGAGAGTAAAACTGGAAATACTGTCAACTGTTTCAGCAGAAGAGCTCAACTCTACAGTTATAAGAAGGATATGGAAAGAATGATACTTATGACATCAGCTATCACTTTCTTCAAGAGCTTAGAATATTTTCCATAAAGTGATTTTATCATCTTACCAATGCTGTAAAAAATCTTGTTGCATCCCTAAATGTGGGCCTGATTAGGCAGCCAAAAAGGAATTAAAGCACCATTACTGTAAACAGAACTTGCTGGTGCAAGTAAGCACTTTCTGGATGTAGAAAGTGCTGTAGAATCTGACCCTGTATTAATAGATGTTAGTGGTATGCTCTCCATTTATAACTTTATGCTCAACTTAGAATAAACAGTACTAATGAGGAGTGGTTTGAAGCACATGAATGCTATGTAGAAGTGTTTATTTCATGTCAATGTCTCATTAACAAAACTTCATTTGGTACCTAGGGTCCTTTTGCCCTTCAAGTGGCCACTTAAGGGAAAG
>NW_010203968.1:45886-50147 GCF_000695765.1 Mesitornis unicolor
TATTACAGATTTTTAAATCTGTTATATCTGTTATTTTTGTTGCAAAGGGAAAATGTATTTTGATACAGAACTCAACCTAGCCAAAAATACTTGCTTGCTAAAGGCCATAGGTCAAAATAAAAATAATCCTTTAAGGGAGCTGGACTGGCAAGGCTGGGGATAAAAGGAATAGATGCAGGTGCAGACTAAGGCACAGGACACACGTAGTATGTATGGATCGGAGTGGATGTGAGATCCAATAGCAGAACTAAGTTCTCCAAGGTTAGATATTGCAACATTCAATTCTTCTGTCTGTGCCCAAAAGCTAAGATGTCCAGTTTCCTTTGTATTACACCTCAGCAGAGCTGGGACTTGAACGCTAAACCACCTGCACTCCATCACTTGCAGCTGCCTTGAGCCAGGCAGTTGGGACAGGCTGAGCCTTGGTACCTACTTTCCTCATATTTTTGGCTGATGACAAGAGAAGGGCGAGTCACTTCATGCAAACATTGGGTAAAACATAGAAATTGCCCTGCAATCTGCTATCCCTTAAAGTGTCATGCTCCCTCTCCTGCTTTTCCTGGCCCAGTGAGTGCTGAGTTCCTCATTGCATAAGGTTTCCTCTTCAACAGAAGCTGTGGAAAACAAGTTTTCCAAAATCCAGATGATTAAGAAATTCTTCAAGAACATCTGAAAGCAGACATTCCACAGACTAGGCAACTGTACTATTAGATTAAGTAACTTATTGAGGACTAAGCAAGGCAGGATAAATCCTACCATAAGTGCCCATCAAAGTATGAGATACTGCTTAAATCAGAACTGAACACTACACCTTTGATGCAGAACTAGGCGGCATCCAAACTCCTGAAGCTCAGAGACAACTGGACTTGAAAGGCTTTTAATTAGCTCTTTGTTTATTTGTTTGTTTTTATAAACATGTATTCAGAGATCTCCAAAAGTAACAGCACAGCACTTTGAGCCCATTCACGCCCATTCACCACAGGAACAGATCAATATTTAGTTCTTTTCATAACACATGTTTTATATCATGTCTTTTCATATCTTGAGGCCTAGTAACAGAGATTCTATTTTGGGCCATGGAGTACGTATTCCCCGTGAGTAGCTTGCACGTCCTCAGAAAGACCAAAAGCGAGCAAGCAACAAGAGGGGCCAGACCCTCACTACCAGCCCATCACACCAGACTTCTGCTCAGCAGCGAGGACTGGTACTGATAAAATGTGAGAGCTTTCTCCTAAATACACCTAGTATTTTGGAAGCTTTCTACAGGCTGTTGGTGGACCCTAGGTGTCCTTCCCCTGGGCAGAATGGGCTCACCACCTCCTCACAGCAACATGAGGGGGCTGAGCACCATGTGCAAAAGGGCTGCCCTGTTTTCTTTGGGTGTTTCCTAAGTGCAGCCTAGGATGGCATTATTAACCCAAACTTGTTTCTTATGGTAACTGTCATGCACAAAACCAAATGTATGCTTAGGAACTTCTGCATCCCCATCAGACTCAGAAAGCTAAATCCCTTAGGGCTCAATCCAGCTGTATTTTGGTCAGCCAGAAGATTCCCATCAGCTGTAGTCAGGACTGAATTGACAGCGATGCTTGCTGCCAAGCACAGCATTTCCTTTAACAGCTGCTGGGTAACCTGGAAGCTTTCAATCATGGGAAACAACTGGAGGCTGTAATGCTGTGTGCTGTAAATATACCCGGGAATTTGCTTAGGAACAGGAAGCTGAGCATACGAAAAAAATTTTAGTCTTCAAGTATCATAGGAGATTAATTATCTCTTGCAATATATTTCATTTCATCTCACTTTTCCCAGCAAAGTACTTTTGGTACTTTGAGGCTTTTTTGCATATAATCTGTTAGTTTCTGTACTTTGTCTCTCACTATATCCCTTTCCTATTAAAATGGATAAAAATGTATATTCTGTTCTGAGATATTGTCCCATCTTAAGGTAGGGCACTTCTGTAACTTGAGAAGTATTACATCCCACTGGTTTTGTGGTGGTGTCCAGCTCTTACAGAGATGTGGTTCCTACTCTGTCAGCTTTCTCTGGACTGCTGAGTGCATGCTAAAGGACATTATTACAGCAAAAATGATAACATCCTGGACAAACTGCAGCTTAGAGTTTAAAAAATCTTGTGAAGAAACATAGCCTAACACTGTTCCTGTATCTTACACTGTCTCAGAGGCAGTTTCCGAGAAGATCCAATGGATCATGCTTTTCCATGATCTACTTCTATCTTGCATTAAACAAACAAACAGAGAAAACATCTAGAGCTGCTTTGAGACCTGAGGTTGAAGAAAAATAAAGGTAGCAAAGACTTTCCATAGAAAATCTGGTAACTAATTAACAAAAAAATATTAGTATATTTCAGCCCTCACTGGCAATAGAAATGTTGTCATAATATCTTAAACATGATATAGTTCATGGGCTTTATGCTCATATTTCCCTCTTTAGGCATAGCTCTCTGGTTAAACCACTATCCAAGGCACACCACAGCCTCCTCACTTGTAGAGGAGATCTGGTTCATTACTGGAGCCAGAGGTCAACACAGGAGTGTGCCCTTCCATCAGAAAGTTTGAACACATAGATTCAACTATACTACTGTGCCCAAAACTAATTCATTTTCATTCTTGGCATTCCACTTTTCCATAGCTAGTAATCTACATAGATAAACAGACAGGCGACAGACAGAAAAATTTTCTACCAAAAGCAAACATTTCCTCCTGTATCGTTTTTGAAAAGACAGTTTTCAAACATTTATAGAAAGGTTGATTATCAGAGAATGAGCAAAATTTGAAATCAGCAGCAACTAGAATTCAAATTGCAATGTACAGATTCAGCTCTGTGGTTCTGGCCATACCTGTCTGCTGGCATTGAAATTAGAAAATGCGCTGTAAGCCTGAGCCACGTTCCCACAGGGCTGAGAGGAAGCCAAATGCTGTTTGTCACAGGAGCAGTAGACATGCCTGAGTTCATAGTCCTCAAGGTACATTTGATGTCTTGCTATGGAAATGTTTTTCTGGCCCACAGCCAACAACAAAACAAATGGTGTACCACATGCCATTCTACTTGGCCAACTATACTGATAATGGGGTCTTCTTGTGACCTTTTCACGGGACATGTTTGAACACCATACTACATTGTTATCATGTCTGTACAGCTTTCGGATCAGAACTGGTTGTGCTGCTTGGAGGACAGAAACAATTATTCAAGTCTAACCTGCACCCATTTAGCAAAAGATTCATTATAACCTTCCTGGATGTTTTATGCAGGCAATGTCTGAAGTGATGTAGAATCAACTATGTGGAAAGAAAAAAGAATTTCACTTCAGAGCTCATATTCTCAACTAGTAGGAATTAGTCCTTCTCCTGTCTCTTTAATTATTTCACTTCAGAGCTCATACTCTTGACTGGTGGGAATTAGTCCTTCTTTAGTATCTTTGTTTCTTTTTTTGAAAAATGCAGTTATTGTCTGGGAAATCTGACTCCAGTTAGCCACCTGCCAAGTCCTGACTCACATCTGTGTACAAGATGTTCCCAGCTCTTGTGGATGTATTTGTATCTATTTGCAGAAGGTATTGGATCAGCTGCTTTCTGTATGCACAGAAAGAAAAGGGAAAGGACCCCCAGCATAACCAAAAGGTCAGGTTCTGGGTTTCTATCGCTTTTGCTTGCTTCTGCTTGCAACTTTCCGTTCTTGATGCTTCTTGACCCAATTGCTTTGTGTGACTCAGAAGCATTGTCAGGGGCTCACAGATACTACTAAGTCATATGGCAAATTTCCAGTCTTTGTGTTTGATAAGATGCTGATTAATTAGTCTACTACGAATATACTCTGTCTTGATAATAAGCTGGCTAAAATGGTTTAGTTCCCACTCCTGAATTACCAGGTTGGAGCATTTCTCTAGTGATGGCAGCATTCAAATATAAAAATATTCATGGTATCAGCTTTGCATTGACGCTGCCTCCACACACTCAATAACACCTGGGGATTCCTGAAATTAATTTAGGCTCTTTTGTGTGTGTGTGTATGTGTGCACATGTGTGTGTACATACTGACAGAAAACAAGGGAGAAGGAATTTTTACACTGTTTTACACTTAGTATGGTTCCTGAAAAGGCTTGACTGCTAATAAGCACTAAACATCACCCATAACCAATCACTTAGATTTGCCTTCATCTACCACTGGATAACAGTCAAGCAGTCTCTCTTAAATGTTTGATTGGCCCACCAGTAATTTATATGGACTAGGAAATAAATTCCTG
>NW_010203968.1:50178-75736 GCF_000695765.1 Mesitornis unicolor
CAATTTGTTTGCTGTTAGTCCATTGCTGACCTACCTGTTGGTTGTTCTTGCAGTATGGCACTCAAGGAAACCTGAAGTAACACTGTCAGAACTTGCAGCCTTTCATCTGGTGAGCTGTAACAGACCCTGGAATTTTCTATAAGCTGGAAATACCTGTAAATTACATGTTTTAAGCCTTGTTCTGAGAGCAATTCAGAGTCTGTCTTGTCTTCAGAACTGTGTTTTGTCTGAGGAGCTTGTTTTCATCAGTAAAAGAACCTACTGTACCTGTGTCTCCAATTATTTTCTTTAACTTTCATTCTATGGAAACAAGACAGCTTAATGAAAAGACACAAAAAGACAACACAACACAACACAACAAAACAAAACAAAACAAAACAAATAAAAACAAAACAAAAAACTTGGGCTGCTTTATATAGCGTTCTGGCAGATAATAAAGGTATTCCAGAAGAAATAACGTCTGCTGACTGCACTGAAAGAAAGCACAGACTCATTTGTGTTAAGAGAAAAGCTCTCTTCAGTATTTTGCCATATTTTTAAAGTTTGTGTCACTTAATGATTCCAGCCTCTGGTCCTGAACATGCCTGAAGTGTAACTTCATCAAGATTATCCAGGCCAACAGGGTGTACACAAGTGCTGTTGTAAAAAAGAGTCCCTTCTGCTAAACCCTCAGATGGGCAAGTCCCATAGGTTTGGTGTTCACATATCACAGGTAGAAACTGGAACTGGAGACCAGTGTTTGTGAATGCATTTCACTAGCACCTGGAACATCAGTCCTCCACAGTGTGGAAACTCAGGTGACCATGAAGTGGCCCAAAGGAGATTGCTTCAGAGTAACACAGTATGGTAGCAGAGAAGGGGTGGACTCTGGTAGGTAGGTTTGTTCATAAGGAGAGGCAGGTGTACCCATCTCCCTAGCATGCTTTCTTGACCTGTGGCCAACTGTGGCTGGGGAAAAGTACAAGGACAAGACATAGACAGAGTGATGCAACCACTTGGAAGAAGCAGCTGCAGCTTCTTAGCTATAGATCAACATAGCGTGACTTTCTCAGTGAGTATTTGGTTTCGAAATTTGGATTTCTTAAATGATTCAAAGAATGGACCACTGAAAGCAGAGAAGAATGGAAAAATCAGAGAAAACAAAGTCTGATGTCTCTTGAAGAGCAACATGAGCCTCTGGCTGTTACTTCATCCACCGATGCCATTTGGCAGAAGTCAACCATATAATGACTTCACAGCACACGAGACTGATTCAGAGCACCTTTAGATTGCTTTCATGGTGTGTTTCTACTGAGTGCAGAGTGTATTCCCTGTTTTATTCTATCATGATCATCTTCAGCCTTAGCTATTTCTTCAGCTGAGATACAGAAAAAGATTCAGAGTCTTTCCTGCCAAGGAACAAAACCTATTCTCATTATATAAAGCGTAGATGTATAGACTTTGTGACCACAAAGCAAATAATACTTTGGGCAGCTGTCTCTGAAAGTGGTGTATACTAGAAGCAAGCAAGATAAAAAAGTAAAATGTTAAAACCTCCACAGTAAAAACATCACAAGTACAAAGGTCCAATGAGGGACACTTTTGGAATCATTGTGAGACTGAAAAAGATAGTTTGAAGACAAAGTTTATCAAATGAGATAATGATGCCTGCAACTATGTATCATTATAATGACAGCTATAGTATTTTTTTTCCTAGATTCCTGAATATGACCAACACGACCCCAAGGAAGTACTCCAGGATGCCAGTAGCAGTCTCATTATGGCTGGGATGGCTTGCATTTATCGTGCAAGTCTTGCAGTACCACCGATCAGCAGTCCCACTCTTATCACATTGGCTGCCCAGCTTTCGCAGCAGCTGCAGTGGCAACATGGCTGGAGCTGCTGCTGTGTGCCTTGGAGATAAGAAAAGAACACCCTATCTGACTCACTGAGTTAATATCTATCAGCTCTGCCAACACTGTGTTCAGTGTCTGGGAAGCTGATATGGTAAATTTTTGCCCATATTGGTAATGGCAATGATTCACCGAAGCAGTTGGGAAGATGTTAGGATCATGTAACAGTATTAGGATTTCTCTACCTGGCAAAAGAAATAGGGATTTAAACTACCATAAATTATCCTTGAAATATTTCCTTTGTATTGGCTTTCTTTTCCATATTTAGTTGGATTTCTGTTCACAACCATCTTCCTCTCCTCTCATTTTCCTTTCCTTTTTCCTCTTCTCTCCTTTTTCCTTTCCTTTTTCCTCTCCTCTCCTTTTTCCTCTCCTCTCCTCTCCTTTTTCCTTTCCTTTCCTTTCCTTTTTCCTTTCCTTTCCTTTTTCCTTTCCTTTCCTTTTTCCTTTCCTTTCCTTTTTCCTTTCCCCTTTTTCCTTTCTTTCTCTCTTTCTCATGCTCTTTCAATTGGTCTTTTCTTTTTATCATGCTGTGTTCCTATCTTTCCTCAAAACTGTGGGTAGGAGTAACTTCTATGACTGACTCATAAAATTAATGTGTCTCTTCACAGTATTTTGTAGATCTTTACTTTCTTTTGTCACAGGTGAAATTATGTGTTTCAAAAGTCAATTTTAGAAGAACAAACTGAGGTACAAGAAATAAGTTGATTACATCAGAGTGTATATATATTTTTTCTAATCTGTTGATACTGATTACTGCTGGGAGCCTGTAGTTTTGCCATAATGACTCTCAGAAACTTGGACATTACAATTTTCATGGGACATGTCTAAACTTACTCAACTTCCTGAGAATCCATGTTAGTTTGCTAATTACTGATTTAACACACCAGAAAAATAACTGGTGTGTAGAAATATGGTATTAGATGTGAGGGAGCTAGAACAGAAACTCAAAAGTATTAATGGTGAAGGTTTGTGAAAAGGAAGTTGCAGGGTTCAGACATGGTTAACAAACATGATACCTTTATTTCAGATGGGCCTGCAGGAAGGAAGGAAGGAGTCTGAAGGGCAGAAGAAAATGTGGACATGGGGTTGGACTGAAATTGGATTTAAGTGTGTCGTGGAGGTGGCAGAAAAGCCTCACTGAGCAGCTGCTACCAAATCACTAGATACTGAACTCCTATGACTCACCATGGGAAAGGCAGACTTTCAAAGAGGGACAGATCCCGGAAATCCATCCTTCATTGATAATTTCCCCTGCTTCGCCCCAACAATAGCTCTGGATATCAAGTATGATGTGATATTGAAGTACGTGGAGGTCCAAGAATGAGTCACCAGTGGAGTCTATCTAGTATTCATTAAGTTTCACTATCTTTATTATTAGTTCTATCTTCAGCAGTACTTCTGAAAATGAGTACTATAGCTGGCTGGGCCAAAAGAAAATAATGGCTTAGCCTGGTGCAAATCAATGCAGGCTGAATTTTATTGACTTAGGTGAGTCTGGAGATCTCTTCCTAGGATACATTTTCTTCAAGCAAAAACCCACAAATATACATTTATAAGCGCCTGGTAATGGTAGGATCTTTTTTGTGAAAAATAAGCAGAAAGAACCGAAACAAAGTATGCAGCTCAGTTCGTTCAAGGTGGCATAACAGCAACAGACAAGACCAATGTTTCACAACAACATGCCATCTTGGACTGTACTCACTACATAGCACTCTTCAAATATTGAAACAGGGCAGTGTTTAGATCCTGAGTTTGTTCAAAAACACTGGAATGAAAAACATATTAAAAGAAAATAGTTGGGTACCACTTCCATGGCTTCTGTTTGTTTGGAATTGGGAGAAAAAATGTTACTAGAAGCAGTAATTGGTGAGACTTCTGAAATTATATTGAAAGGGACAAATTGAGGCCCAAGTTAGTTAGATGTAACTATTTCCCACTAGCTGTAAAAAAAGTATGTATTTTCATGATTCTTTTTGCAAAAGGTACCCTGTGGCTTCAGAGAAGAACTGGAAAAACCTTCTCACCTGGGTGCATCCATGGCACATGCTGCTCCACACTTTTTCTTCATGTGTGTTATTTTCACTTTTGGCCACGTAATCAAACCTTGTAAACCTAAAAAAAAAAAAACCAGCCTAAAGATCTGCAAAGAACATGCAGTACAAACTAACATTTGAGGCTGCCATGGTAGAAGAAGAAAATGGATCAACAAAAAACAGTAACACACTTCATACCCTCAAATATTCTCCATTTCCCTGGGCCCATGGGGCTTAGTTCTTGAGCTCTTGTATGCATCTACTCATTACAGTTCAACAGCCTCAAATGCCAGTGCAGAATGACATTGACTGGTTCCCTTTTAAGGAATCTTTACTGAGAAGTGTGAATATTTGCAGATTAACTGAATGCTAATTATTGAACTTCCTCAGTGAAGGAGAAAACTTTGGTCACATTTTGCCTTTTTTTTTTTTTGATGGGGGAGGGGATGGGGAGAGGTTAAAAACATTTTATTTGGCCTGCAGTAAAAGTGCATACTTCACACATATTTCTAACTAACCCCCCAAAACAGTCTCTGGCTTTGAACGTTTTGAACAGGAAGCCATTTAGTGTTGGAATGCTTGCTTTGCTGGTCCAAAAAACACACTTTCTTATTACTCCTGGGCTATCTAAAAAGGTTCAGGGTGAAAAAGTTTAATTTATATGCAGAACCTTGTTTCCTGTTTTGTTTTTTCCCCTTGTGTGCCAAGTCTGTTTTTTAAACTCTGTGATAGGAAACAGATTACCATTTTTCTCCCCTTCGTCTCACTTTTTATTTACCCAGCTGTATATTTCACTTCAATTTATAGTTCATACTCTTATCTGGCTTAAAGTCCAAAAACACAGTCACAGAGAGGGAAAGATGGATGTTGTGTTTTCATGACTACTGAGGAAAGGGAAGAATCTGGGTGGAGGTGAAGCTGCCTTTATATCAATATCAAGGGAGAGGCGGATGGAGACTTTTCATTCAGGATGTTCCATAGTATACATTCAAGAAATGTGAGAAAGAGGACACAAGGAAAGCAGTGGCAGTGCAGTGTCCCCTGATCATTGAATGAACTTATGCATGTTTTCATTCTACTTACTTTCTCCAAGTGAGATACACTTCTCAGCAATTTTGCTCAGCTTGGAACTACTCACATGCAGAAGCATGAGCAACTAAAATAAAATTAAATTAAAATAAAATGAAGAAAAATGAAGTAAAATAAAATAATAAAAAAAAAATAAAAGAAGATCAGTTCAAAGATCTTTGGTGTGCCTAATACACACATCTATTTATGCATGCACTCTACAAGGGAGATAGGTCCCCAAAGAGGAAGAAAAGCCTGTGGCATTTTAAAATAAAATTATGTACATAAATTAAGATTTCTATAATTAAAAATTAAACAGGGAGTGCCTGCAGAACTGTTGGTTATTATCATTAGTTTAGGACCATTGTTTAGAACAGACTTTGAGTATATGAATTATATTTTACTTTGGAGGTAAAGTGATGACTAATGAAAGCCATTGATACATAGATATACATATCTATCACAGCTAAAGGGAACTACCAGGCTTGCTACTTTATTTAGTTTAGTACTCAAATTTTTAAGACTACGATGGCCTATGAAATACTTTGAGGCTTTTCTTTTTATGTTATCCCAACATTTTGCTATTCCCGTGTGCTGTCCCTGGGAGTAAAAATACCACTCCTCTCTTTTGCACTGCTATGCTTCTAGAGGTCAAAGTGTTTATATTAATACCCTCAAACTTAAAGTTGGTATAAATGCATATGATTTCTTCTGTATATGCAAAAGATCCTTCACTTTGCTGTACCTCTACTGCTCAGAAAGCCCAAGAGCTCAATAAAATAGTCAGTGCACTCACCAAATCTGTCCAAACCAATCACTATTACTTTAAAACTCTGTGTCTGGGACACACAGACTTCTGAGCACCCATACCTGTGCTTGGCCAGGACTTTTCTCTCTGATGTCAAATGATAGGACAAGGGGCAATGCGTACAAGCTGGAGCATAGGAGGTTCCATGTGAACATGAGGAAAAACTTCTTTACTGTGAGGGTGACAGAGCACTGGAACAGGCTGCCCAGAGAGGTTGTGGAGTCTCCTTCTCTGGAGACATTCAAAACCCGCCTGGATGCGTTCCTGTGTGACCTAGTCTAGGTGATCCTGCTCTGGCAGGGGGGGTTGGACTGGATGATCTTTCAAGGTCCCTTCCAACTCCTAATATTCTCTGATTCGGTGACACGACACTTGCCCACATTTCTGACAATATTCCTGGCAAGACTGCCTGGCACAGAGCAGGTTCTGAGGCAGTATTGTCAGAGCTCTCTAGGAAGCAGAAATTCTTGAAAAATGCTGTTGCATTTGTAGCACATTTTCCATTTTACCATATGTTTGCGAGTGGTTGCTTCCTATAGCACTGGTGGCATATCCCACGTGGTGGCATGCTGAGGAGGCTCTTCTATGTGCTGGACACAGTGGGTCTAGAGTTCGAGATCTTTCATCTCACAGGTCCTTGTTTTTTTTTTCTAAGACAAGGTTCAAGAACAGAAAGAAAAGTTGTTCCTTGTTTTCTGCCTGAACGGCACAAGAGTTGCTAGAGTGTCTCTGGAGTGAAGCCTTGTGCTGGTTTGAGGAATCATTCTCCCTCTTCTCTCTCCAGGGATTTGTGACACAGAAAGGAGCACTGAGCCTTTAGTGCCTATCACTCTGCTCAAGGAAAAAAGATTCTGCATTTAATTCTTGGATGCCAAAAATTCTGCAAGGGATTCACACAACCTCTGGACAGCAAAATAAAGTAAGCCTTCCTTGGTCTGTCAGAATACTTGCAAAACAAAGTTAAATTATTACTAATTCTGACTAAATAATATAAAAATGAGGTACTCAGTGCACCATTTCAAAGGTTGAATGCTAACCACCAGCAATAAATGTATTTCACTGGTAACTGAACACAGGAATTATGGTAGAGCAAATCACTATTTGGGGCCTGGCTGAGGCACATTGCAATGAAGTACTGGCAGAAGTAGAATGAGCTTCTTATCTAACTAGTGTGCTTTTCATCCATCATCCCTTTTATTGTCTGAACAGATTGTAAATATTTTTTCTCCTTTGGTCTCCCTCATTCGTCTGAGAATCCCTTAAAATATCTCTATTGCTTCCCTGTTTCAGGAACTCTCTATTTTATCTATGCAGCACCAGCTACGACCACATGGCTACAGGCTTCCTTGCAGGGAGCAATCCTACACCAGGTCGCACAGGGTGATTTGCATCCATACTGCTCAGGGCTATATTTTGCAACACCCCACCTGCTGTCTCCTCTGGATATCTTAGGCCCTAAGACATAATTATTTCATGTTGCGACCTTCCAGAACATTGCAGCCTGCTGCAATGGTGTCCTTATAGCATGATGTCAAACATGGGACACCATGGGTCACAGTATGAGTCTGTGTGAGAGTGCCTGAGAGCATGAGTTTGCTAGAACAACATAGAAAAACTGCATAGAGCGGAACAAGCTGAACTGTTGACTTCTGGGAGTAAATTATCCCTAGAATCATCTAGGGATCGAGAGCCCAGAAGCAATGCTCTGACAGGCCTCCAGCTGTCTCAGCCGTGTAGCTTTCGGCCTGACACTTCCAAAACTCTCAGGAGCTAGAGTATATGTTCAACAAAGTCAGTGCAGTCCAGTTGATTTTCCCATTTGCTTGGTGTCGGTCAAAGCGCACAATTCATAAGAAAGTCACTAGGGGTTTGTGCAAAAAATTATTTGGAGAAACAGTGCCCAGAAAGATGTTTCTGTAGGCTCCTTAAATCAGCCTTGTGTAGGGCCCTTTAAAACCAAAGGTAAATCTCCCCTGACTGCAATGCAAGTGGAAGCAAGCAATCACATAGGGCTTTTGGAAGTCGCTTATCACCAACTAAGGTGTAAAGCCTAAACACTTACTCAGGACCAGGTGTTTGCTGACAAAGCCTCAAAAACTGAAATCCTTATTTTATCATTGAGAGTTTTCCTTGCCGATATTAGAAAATTTACTGATAAGGAATTAAAAAACCTGGCAAGCACTTTGTAAGATTTCTAGGACAAATGGTTGAAGCTAATTAGAAAGCTTGTCATCATCTTCTGTATTCCTCTGTTGGTATTAGCCTACAAAACGGTGCTTTTATACCAATTCTTATGAAAGCCTGCAAATGTTACAACTCTCTTATATGCATAAACTTAACCCCTGCATTATTTCTGAATCCTGGCATACAGCCTGCCACCTCCAGGATCTATGTCTTTTATCTAACCAATCCA
This sequence comes from Mesitornis unicolor, assembly GCF_000695765.1. NCBI lineage: Eukaryota > Metazoa > Chordata > Aves > Mesitornithiformes > Mesitornithidae > Mesitornis > Mesitornis unicolor. The sequence goes on from NW_010203968.1 coordinate 58,396, forward strand.
AGCACTAGAGGTCCATTGAAAAATAAAATACACCTTTCCAAATCCTTCCCAGTGTGCCTTCCTTAGAGTTTACCATCTAATACCAGTAGGAAGCACAGAATGTTCTCATTCTGCATAGCGCTCAGTGACTGGAAGTCATCTTCAGCTTTATAGCAAAAGATACAATTCATACCTCCATTTCTGAGTTAAATAACTGCAGGCATTTAGTGAAAACTACACTTGGATGCTAGCAACAATTTTAATGCCAAAAGCTTTTTACAAGATTTTTAGCTATTTTGTGTTCCTTGTCAAAATCTAAATGACTAACAAAGAGAAGAAGAAGGAGTATAACACAAAGCTTTTATTGGTGTAGTTTTAAGATTTTAACCCAAAATAACTAACATACATTCAGTTTCTTTCTGGCTTTTGAACTCCCAGGTAAACAGAGGGTAATTGTAAACTTATCTGTGTAATAGCCACACTGTCAAAAAATCGGGTAGGTTTTTAACCTCTGCTTACTTAAGTCAATACACTCAGTTATGAAAGTATGCAAACATTTACAAAGATGAAGCAGAAAGGGAAAGAACAGTGTAATAACCTAACTACGAAACAACTCAAAGTATCTAAAAAATCTAGTCCGTATCTTACCTTGCACATAAGCTACTTGATAGTAAATGTTGTATTAAAGTCCTCCTAAGCTGTAGAAGAAGGTCTTCCAAAATGTCTAGAAGGGAGCCCCCAACATGTCTTCCAGCAGTGAAGCAAGATTAAGTTCACACAGGTCATGCCTGACAGATGTTTGTCTACAACTGCTTTCAGAAATCCTTGTGTGAAGGCTGCTCCACAGCTTCTTTTATATCTGTTCCAGTACATCAATAACCCAATTAGATATTTTCACAAAAATTTCTGTCTTTTTCAAAAACTAATTAAATCTCTTCTTGTCCTATTCCCAAAGAGAAAAGGAGAGCAAATGTACATAGTCTTCTCTATAACATTTTTTTATTTTGAAGGAATATATTAAGTCTTCTGTTTTCTAGACTAAACAAACCCAGTTCCTTTACCTGTAGCTCTAAGTCACGTTTTCTAATCTTATAGTTTTTACCAATCCCTTCCAAACTTTCACACCAAAAGTTGTTTCAGTATTGCAACTGGGAGCCAAGCAGAGTAAAAGTATTCCCTCTTTTACCTTACCATCTTAGAAATCACATTCCTCTTAACATAAACCTAATTTTTCACCTTTTGTTTTTTCCACTGACATTGTAAAAGCATCCAATATTTATATTCACATTTGTTTTGCGTTCTATCAGATAAACAACCCCCATTCTTTGAAAAGTACTGAACCTGTGGGTTAGTTTTTTGTAGCACTGGTCCTCTGACACCTTCCCTAAGACATTTTATTCCAACATACATTACATATCAGTGCAACCAAGTTCTTGTTAACAGGTTGATATGCTCACCTGACCCCAAACTGAGGGGTATCCACTCACATTTTCCGCAACATGACCACTCATGCATATTTCCATCCCCACACTTCATATGGTGTCAAAACTACATTTGCATCCCTACATCTGGAAAACACTGTGCTCTGCCAGCCTGAGGCAGAGGTGCTTGTATGCAGAGTGCAGAAGCAACATGTCCTGAATTCTGGCAAAGTTCAAGGAGCCAGAAGTGCTGAGAAAGGAAAGAGCACTCAGGGTCCCTGCAGGAGGATGAGCTGGAATATCTGGTTAAATAGCTCCTTAAGGAGTTTCATTATTTACTAACTCATCCACACAGCGATCTTTTATAAGTGGTTGCAAGAAGACAGTGACAGGTCAGTAGCCACAGTCCTTAGCTAATGCCTAGGTGAGCAAAGCTATAGTTACCCCAAAATTGGTGACTGTGCCCTTGTCATGATTTAACCCCGGCTGGCACTGAAGCAACACAAAACCACTCACTGTCTCCCCGGTGAAGTGGGGAGGAGAATTGGAAGAACAAAAGAGAGAAAACTCATGGGTTGAGTTGAAGGCAGTTTAATAGGACAGGAAAGGAAGAATAATAAACAAAAAACAAAGTGATGCATAGTGCAATTGCTCACCACCCACTGACCAACACTGTGCGAGTCCTGAGCAGCAGTCACAGCCTCCCAGCCAGGTCCCCCCAGTTTGTATACTTAGCATACATTATATGGTATGGAATACCCCTTCAGCCAGTTTGGATCAGCTGTCCTGGCTATGCTCTCTCCCAGCTTCATGTGCACCTCCTTGCTGACAGAGCATGGGAAGCTGAAAAGATCTTGAGTTAGTATAAGCACTACTTAGCAACAACTGCAACATCACTGTGTTATCAACATGGTTCTCATGTCAAACCCAAAACACAACATTATACCAGCTAGTAGGAAGAAAATTAACTCTGCCCCAGCCAAAACTGAAATGAGGACAGCCTTCTGTTTAAAACAGGAGGAAATTATTCAGTGCAGCTCAGTGTTAGCCCAGTGATTCCCTGGGATGGAAAACTGGGGGGAGTGGGATTGTATAACTTTTAAAATGAAATTTTCTTCTTCTCTATCAACTCTGTGGGAAGTGCAAGTAACTTTTAAGGATTCCAAGTCATCAGCTTCCCCAAATCCCAGAGTGGACTTTTTTAATTCCGGTAAAATTATCTTCATTTTTCAAATCTTGCTATATCTGTATGGCTGGTGATTCCCTCACCAGTGTATTTCACAAAAAATTTTCACACCATTGATATAAACAAATTATTATGTCTACAGGAAAAATAAACTTTTGTTAATACTGTGCCTATGGAAAGGAGGCTAATGAAGCTTATTGCAATACCTTTTCATCAGCTGTAAATTACTTTGAAGATCAGAAAAGGAAATGTTGACTTTTTATAGGTAATAGATTCTGAGAAAAAGAAAGTGGCTTTTGCTTTCAACTCAAAGAACCAAGAGGCATTTCCATTGAGTTTGGATGAACTGTCAAAAATAATCCTGAGGAAGTTTAAGAACCATAGGATATAATTCCCTTTGCCACCTCAAAGACTTGAAGTTGATATTTTTCTACCTCAATTTATCAAGACTTATCTTTCTACTAAATGTGATAATGAGGTTATCTTTTTAGAGAAGATTTTATATTTTGGGTGAGTGAGCGAGCATGCATATGAAGATGTGGAAAATTTTGCACACATAGTGCCAGGCTGTGTTTCAGGTCTGCATTAGGCTGTATTTTATGATTAATTTTGCCTCTAGAAAACATTACCTGAGTGTCCTTAGTCTTTCTAGGATCTAACTCACTCTCTTAAAAAATGTTAGCTACAAATCCAAGAAACCGGTTCCTTTCTGTTAAACCTTTGACTGCTTCCCTTAAGTAGTATTTTGGGAAATAAGCCTTGATAAACGTTTTTGTTTTCTCTGAGTTTTGGATGTTTATATATCTACAGATATAAGTATATCAATGACTTAATTGTTTATCAAGCCAAAAAATCAACCAATCTATGTATTAATGATCTTGTTTATTCCTACTCCTTTTTGACTTGTGATCCTGGTGGGATTTGGGTTTCTTTACTGTTTTATTTATAGGTTATGTAAACATTACAATTGTCATTGTGTTTGCACCAGCTCCTGCAGAAGTCCCGTAAGTCTTAAAATAAATAGTTTTCTGTGTGTTGTCAAAACACTATTTAAAGCCAGGTTGGCATTTAAGACTGGTTCACATTTACTGTCTTTCAGCGACTTCCCATCACTTTTCCTCAGTTTAAAAGAAAAAGGAAAGGATGCTGGTGGTTTTAGCTGTCAGGCAAATGAGCTCTTTCTTGGTTTGAAAATAAGGTATGGTTCTTCCTGGCTTATGGATCATTGCCTCTAAAACAGTCTCAGTTGCAGTAAGACATTAATGTGGAAAATGAAGAAGATCTCAGGAAGCCCAAATGACAGGAAAGCATCATAAGGTGCAAATCATTTACCAACCAGGCATGTTATTTGTGGTGGGGTAAGCGGCAGTGCACAGGGATAAGACTACTAGCTTCTACTTATCTAGAAATCGAAAGAGAAACAATATTTCAGACTCATTTACAGGATTATTTTTTTTAAGCCAGAAGGAGATAAAAAACACGGCCTATGCCAGCATTTTTAGAGAAACACTTCAGAAGTTAGACTTCAGTCTATCCATAAATACACTGCTCTGAGAAGAATTCCTCTCCCTCTTCATGAGTATCTACTACTATCTAGCAAATACAATTAATCCATCCATGATAACACAGTTTACAGTTATTTTCCTTTTGCTAATACATATATCATTAGGCATCACTACATTTGCCTGTGTTCATGCAAGAGGCCTGGGGTTTAATGTCTTGAGGTTTCCTGGCAAATGCTGAGTTGAAGATGGGCAAAGTAGTTCAATATTTAAAATATCTTTGCCTGTTCTTAGAATCAGTACTGCTCAAAGCTTGCCTTGCTTACTGAAATCTTAGGTTGGACTTCTTCACAAATGTTTTTACATTTGTGCTCCTAGATCTTGGGTAGACATGGAAATAAATGTCAACACTATAAAAGAAAAGTTGAAACTGTGGTAGTGTCAACTGGGACCAGAAATACCGAAAGTCTGTTGAGAAAGTCTTATACTTAAATCACTCTCTCTCCAATTTTTCAGTATCAAGTCATTTGAGTCATTCAGATAAGGTTTGGCTAAAAGTCTGGGCTCTCTGATATGTGAAACTGAAAACACAATGTGAAATTGCCAACATTTTGGGACAAAAATATTTTGGTGCTGGATAAGTGTAAATGTTATAAGAAGAATATTCTAAAAGCTCCTATATCCAGCTGCTGTATAAAACACTGATTATTTGAAATTCCATTGTCGAACAACTGTTTGCTAAATGGATGAATAAAACCTGAATGTGAAAAAAACCTGAACATTAATGCAGTCTCTGTACCTACTCTGAGAGCAACGACAGAAATCTAGGGAATATATTATGAGGAAAAGTCCTACTCAGAGCTCCAGAGGGACATAGACTGATGCTTAGCTAGGAGTCTTTCTAGTGACCTTGTTGAATTTTGGATCAGTCCCTCAGATGTCAGTTTACGTGCACACTGGAATATAAATGCATGTGTACACTCTATCTTAGGATCTGCAAAAGTCTAGATCAAAAATAAAGCTTGGAGAGAAAAACAAATGTGATGGCAATTAAGTCAGATGAAACTAATACATTTTCCACCTGCAGTTAAGAGCTGTTAAGCAAATGGCAGTTACATATTTTTATCTTTCTAACATGGAAAAGTATATTATAGCTGCTGAAAGACAGGCTTCATAAACCCCATTGTCAAAGTATAAGCAATCAGTTTTTCTTTAATTTTCCCAAGGTTTTGTCTTTTCCCAGTAACAGCATAATGGTTCTTTGGGGAAGGGGGTTGAAAGAAAATAAAAGAGTTCAGACTGTTGAGCTAATAATAATAGCTTAGACATCAAGTAGTATTTTATAATGACAGATATAGAGTAGAGTTCTCATATTAACCTCCTTCATGGAGTCCACAAAAGTACCAACACCAGGTTCAGGGAAGTTAACTGAAGCCAGCATTTTAATAAGCTGTTTTTTATAACCCATTCCCTAGCTCTTATTATTTGCTAGTTCATAGATTAATCTAATACCACTCACTATTACCACTGTTGTCTGAAACATCACATTTCAAGAACTGATTTTCTGACAGTTAAAAGTGTATCAAACGGAACTTTCACATATTGTAGACCTCCCTCAAAACAAATGGTTCTGAAATGTTTCAGCCAAATCTATAGAAGTGTTCCTGAGAATATGCAAGCACTTAAGAGACTTGGCGCTTTTGTTTTCCTCACCAGACTCATTTCACAACTTGGTCATGTTTCAGCTGGAAGTGGCTATGATTGCTGAACTCAGTGTTGTGGGCATGCTAAGCTATAGCTTCCAGTCCCATTGGAATTTGGCATGGGGCTGCTTAGTTTCCAAAACAGAAGAAAGAGCATCAGATCCTCGGACAAGCCAGCAAAACCCCCAGAACTGAGGGAACGTAGGGATATTCCATGTCGACTGCAGGTGCCTGCAGAGCCTGCTCCAGACAACAGGCCATTGCTCACAAATTGCTCTGACAGCTACATGTCTCCATCTTACCTGAAGTAAAATTTAAGTACATTTGTGCATTTGAGATGTGAATGGAGAGCAAGACGTGCAATGAACAAATACCAAATTGCTTCTTATTTAGTGATCCCCAGCCAATCTGCCTCTCAAACGGAGCAGGACTTCTCTTGCTTAACACTATGTGAATGTGTGCTGCATCAAAATGTGGACGTGACAAGGTGCTGAACTTATAAAGAGTATCTGGTTACATCCTAGCTTGCCCTTGACTTTGCACCTTTTGCACAATGACAAATTGTCACATTGTGGGTGTTGCTGCAGTGGATGACATAACTAATTCATTTCCTTGTTTAATGTTCTTGGTGCTATTATGCTTCTAACCATTAGAAAGTCCATAGTTATGCCATAATTACTTTAGTCTGTAGAACATGAAGTGAAAGTAAATGGAGAAGTAAATTGTCAGTGATGTATGTCCTTTCTTTGAATGCAATCAGGGCAATACCCTTTCTGTCAGACTGAAAGTAGTCAAATCATTATTCCCCCAGCACTGTTGTAAGTTCAATAACGGGAGGTTTATTCCTAAAGACTCGCTGAAATGTGAGGCATGGCAAGGTCTGATTATCAGTCTGCCTCTATTCTGAATGAAAACGTATTAATGGCAGCATCAAGCCTGTTGAACAAGTTGCAAACAGGTTCCAAGAGGCATCTTCCCTCTCACAAAGAGCTCTAAGACCTGTAACTACTCCAGGGACTGCAGGAACTCCACCAGATGTAAAAAGACATATTACAACTGGCATGTCCTATATTATTCGGTTATAGTCCATGAATTGTCACTTTATAATTGTCAAGCAATTGTAATAGTTTGAGTCATTTAGAAAAAAAATATTCCAGAAAGTGCTTCTTTTGCTTTTGCCTACATCCAGCAAATTGTACTGGTGTTAAGAGTCCCAGGAATGTCCTGCAGGTGACATAGACAAATTGTCTTCTCCATGCAATGGGTCTCTGACTCATCAGCATTAGCAAAAAAGTGATCCAGCTGTTGTATTTTACTTTTTGTTAGAATTCTGTTTTGAAAACAGCCTTCTACTGTTTCTTTCTTCTACTAATTAAAATCTTGCACTGGGAAAATGTGATGACTCATCTTCTTCTCCCCTTTGCTACAGTAGGATAAAAGAGGTTGGCAAGTGGCTGCAGAGCAAGATGGAGAGGAGAAGCCCATTCTCCTGTTCCATCACAAGCAGGATCTAGCAAATGCTGCCTCGGCAGACCTTTTCTTCAGGTGACTCAATCTCCCACATTGACTGTGATCCTGGAATAAGGGCTCATGCCAAATAACCATCCAGATAATGCTGCAAATTCCAAGCTAATCAGGGAAATTGCCTATTCACTTGAACAACAGTCACAGGCCTGGGAGACGCCAGCCTCCAACTGCAGTCATGCCTTGGCTCATTAGTCCTATGTGCCCCTGAAACTAAACTGTCAAAGGGGTGTTGAGTGCACAAAGCACTGGGCAGCATCTGAATTAAATTCCTGCGCGGAACCAAAAATAGAACACTTTGAGCCCCTTTTCTGTTGTGAAGAAAAAATGCCAGAACAAAAAAATGCTTTTCTTGGTATTATTTAATGTGTTTTTCTGTCTAAAAAGCTAAAGATTTTTGGCCTCAAGGGGTGCTAGCCTGTTACCTTAGAGACTGTTTCTTTTAGAGGCAGTGGAGTGGCAGAGGGCATGCCTTTGCTGCTTACCTTGGCAACCATGAATTGCTAAATGCTGTTCCCATGAATGCAAGCCTTTCACTGCCATTAGCGCTTGCCCACAGGTATAAACATTCCTTCATGAAAAGGTCCAGGGGAATGTACACTACCTCGATAAAAATCAAGACGACAAACAAAAGCATATTATATAACAGAGCAGTTATATAAAATTAGATTTTAAAACAAGACATGTCTTTAATGACATTGATCCTGGACGCGGTCAAATTTCCTGTTCCATTTATATTCCCTACAGCCATCCCAAGCGGTGGCAGCAAGGAAGGGAGGAAAGCGAGAAAGCTTGACAGGATATTCTTGTTTCTCTAATTGCAAAATGGAAGACCACTGTGTCTGTACTCAGAATAAATGTGCTGGACAGCTTCACAGGAATAGTACAACTCCAGTGGTCTCTCTCCCTGGCACTGGGGTAGATGGAGGCAGGAGGAAAGCAGACCTTGCTGGGGCTGTGCAACAGCACTAGTTCCCCCTGCTCACAGGAATTCTTTATGGTCTAGCTGGGCAAACACTACAGGCAACATTCTCAACATGTTTACCTGTATAAAGCCCTTATGCTGCAAAAAAACAAGAGATTTGTTGTATTCTTCCTGTAAATGAGGCTGTTGAGTGTGGGGGAATTAAGTTCTAAACTTAATTCTCCACTCCCTCCCCACCCCCTGGTCTCCATTTTGTAAACGGGTTTGGGTTTTTTTTGAAATTCAACATTTTCATTCAATTACCAATTCACTTTCTTGGGTCTCATCTGACTGTACTTCTAATAAAACCTTGGCTCACCTATTTTTCTAGATTGTAGTGAGGCATATTTTAGAAGGAAAATGGGAAAATGGGTCTACTGCAAGACTTGTCAAAGTGAAGCCAGAAAGCAACTAATGGCTCACATGGACTGAAAAGCTCAGACCTCAGCAAAGCACAAGGCTACTTGATCTGCCTATATAATTTTGATTAATGGTATTGGCAGGCTTGTTTGGCCAAGAGAAGACTCCTCTTGCCTTGAGAAAATCCACGTAGCTATGATGCTTGACACTTCCTGTGTAATCCTCCCTGCGAGCAGATTGGGCTGGCCTTGCAGCCCCATGTGCTGTGACACCTTGCAGTCAAATGAGCTCTTGAAAGCTGAGTGTAATGCAAGGACAGCCATTGAGCCAATGGCCATATCACTGCATCCAGTTAACCACGTGTGTATCGAGACAGACCACTTCTTCCAAAATATTTGTGTGTACCCAGAAGATGTCAGTGGAACCACAGATCTTAGGGTACCATGTATAATAGAGCATGTCCAGGCCAAATCCCTATAGAATGAAGAATGACCAAGCTATTGGTGCTCCAAACATTCCCTCAAAAGGGGAAAGGTTATGCTGACAGGAAAAGCATTCACAGCCATCTCAAGCTTCAGTCAAGTGATTTGCAGTTCTTTGCTGGTAAAACAGCTACATTTTTATTTTCCTTTATCCCCTCATCATAGCGCTGTCAGAGGGTGAAGCATGTCGTAGAGGCTCTTTTCCTGGCAGGGCAGGCCAGCCAGCCCCAGAGGCTCATGTCACCTCCAACCTCCTCACCAGGCTTGGCATCAAGTGTTGACAGCCACAACAGAGCCAGGGATGTTCCCAGCATCCTGTGAGTGCTGGTCAACAACCAGTATCCCCTCTCACTGCAGTGGCACAAGCTTCATCCCACTGATCAACTAATGATGTAACTTTGGATCTCTACTGGTGTCACTGAGGGAACAGCTTTGTGCTTCTTTCTGCTAATCACACCTGTGATCACACCACCACTGTCTCCTTGTAGGAATGGGGTCTTTACAGATTTACATCATCCATTTCTGTGAAACCACTGACTATTCTACTACTTTCTACACACACCCTTATTGACATTTCCACTCCTGGTACAATGACAAGAGAATGAGGAACGTCCTCCTCCTCTGATGCACTGGGCAGTGCCTGCAGGCTCCACAGCCCCAGGGGCTTTCAGGGGCATGGTGAGGGTCTAAAGATCTCATTTTCAGAGGTTTCCTCTGAAAAGGAAACAAAAAAACTTGCAGAGTACAGGTCTTACTTCTGCTTGAATTCAAATCTCACAAGAGATTACCAGTATCCACCTATAAACACAACCAAACCAAAACAGGCTAAACCCACTAAGGAAAAATAAACATTAAAAGGATAAAACAGTACTTACACTTGTGATCCCCCAAAAAGTGAGTGTTCTTCTCAGCAGCACTAAATGTGAAAACAACAAAAAATGAGAGCTATTCCTTGGCTTCTTAACTGAGATAACCTTCTTTCACAAAAAAATGGCATCACTTTCTAGGTGTTTCTCAAGTGAGAGACAATGGTAGTTAAGGGGTGTTTCTATAATCCACAACTCCCAACTGAGACAAATTGAAAAGAGATTTGATTTATGGATCATGAAGTAATTGTGAAGCAATATAGTTGTGAAATCCATTAGTGCAAACATCTTTCAAGGAATACTAAAAAACTGGGGACTTGTAGATGAAGCTTAGCAACTTTGTAGACTCCGAATTTTTGCTGTGCAAGAGTTATGGTGCAACTTGAGAAAAAAAACCAAAACATTTTCTTTTTTCTTTTTTCTATTTCTTTTCCTGCATTTGTTAAGTACCTGAAAATGTTCCAAGTAGCAGAACACCTGTTTTGCTCAGTTCAAAGTAGTAGAATGAATAATAGGTGTAAATTGAATAGATTAAGCAAAAAGTCATAAAAATTTCTGAATTTAATATGCACTTAAGAAAAATATTCTCTCTCATGGTTTTGTGTTCAAAACCATTGCTTGGATTGGTTTCTGAAGCTCTCAGAATACTGAGAAGGCCAATATGAGCTCTAGCATCTCCTTCAGGTAAAAAAAAATAAAATAAAAAGGAGAAGAAAGGAAAACCAGACAGGAGGGTTAGGGTATCTGTAAGTATCCACTACCTCACAGCTGAGCTGGTAGCAATCAGACTTTAATATTTAGAGATAACTATTTTAGTTAAAACCCATCAAAATTCTGTTTCCTTTTAAATTTTTGTATGGTTCAGACTTGGGGTCCTTTCCTTCCTCTACCCCAAAGGCACCCTCACCTTCCTCCCTTGCCCAACTCTGTTATGCAAGTGCAGGCCAACGGCTGCCACTTTCTTTCCTGGCATGGAGCAACGATAACCGTTTACACCAATGAAACAAATCTGGGCACATAATGGCATCAGATACCAAATGAAACAAGCCAGCTATTAAACAAACCTGGAGACTGGTAGGGGAATAAAGACAAAGTTTGTCAGCATCTGTATCAGGTCACATTTAGATTTGTTTAGATGAATTTCCCAAATTTGGGCTGTAAATTCTTGACATATTCAGCAGTTCCTCTATAATGACAACCCCCAGAATAAAATGTTCTTGCCTTGTTTTCCCTTGCCTTGCTTTGTCTTGCCTTGCCTTGCCTTCCTTCCCTTCCCACAAAAAACTCTCCTCCTTCTCCAAGACAGGAGTTCGGTATGGTTTCGTCACCAAGTTATGACACTTTGGATTTCAGAGGGTGGCTTTCCTCAGGTTGGCACCGACCTCAAAACCCCAGCAGCTGACCAGGAAGGTCCTGGAAGGCAGCGCAGCCATAGCCTTGACCCAAGAGCATCTACATGATCACTGGCTCTGACATCCTTCCCTGTGATGTACAGAGCTAGCTTCCAGGGTATAACAATCTGGGAGGATTAAATCAAATAAGCTGGTATAATTCCATGGGAAGCAAGTAGCAGTGTTTTTGGTTCACTATACTGAATGTGATAAAGGCTGAGAGTCACCAGGAAAAGGACTGTGCAAATTAAGGGATAATTTTTTTTCTGTAACACGGTGAAATTAAAGAAAGGCTAAAATTAGCATTCTAACACTAGATTAACAGGTCCCAGTTCTGCCATTACTGAATGAATGCGAAAATGTGAGGAAAAAAGACTCTTACTTCTGGCAGGGAGCTGTGAAATGCTGTGATTATTAGGGAGTAGTGGAAAAGTTCCCTGGAATTAGCTAGTGCTCTTGTACCAGGCTGTTTCAACCACTGTGAAGAGCTTGTACCTACTGTGAACATACCAAGGGAGCAGCCATTATGTTCCCCTCTCCAAATTTTTGCTGTGAGCTGGATGGTCCTGATCATTTTCTTCCTCTACTTACAGCTAACAGGCTCTAATTCACCCATCAACATAACTTGTCAGCTTCTGTTGTAAAACAGTGGTCACAGTTTGAAGGTATCAGTACAGATGGCCCATGGTGATCCTCTTATATTGCTGTACCAAAGTCACCGTCAAACATTCCTCATTTGAAAGCAACCGTAGCTAATTGTGTTGCTGATTTATGTCACAAGTTATTGTACTACCTAGTCATGGTTAAAAGCACACCTCACTCTGAAAGTTTTGGACTAACAAGTGTTTTTAATGGTAAATACCACAACGATATGCTACTGATTTTTACTCATCCTGTGGCTTACTTTAATCTCTATACTGAAGTCGCTGCTGGGATGGTGGACACAAATATTTAACACTACTCGATAATGCTATGCAAAAGTGTAGGGCACAAACTGAGGAAGAACACCATATCCAATTGAAGTGGCAGAGGTATGTAGTAGGTAGAATGTAATTACTTGTATGAGAATTTGCCTAGGAAACTGAAGCTAACACCTCTGCTCTTTTTACTTCGGTAGGTGCAGACTGTAAAACTGTTGGCAGGCAAGTTAGGGTGAAAAAAAAATAAAAGAAAACAGAATTAATGTCTACTAAATTCAAGCTGATACAAGAAAAAAATGTAATCACTGTCTAAGGAGAACAAAATGGAAATCAAGGGAAAACAAGGTTAGTTTTGAGCTTCACGCATTTCTGAACTTCTGGGAGCCAAAGACAGAGGCAGGAAGAACCCAGGATACTTCTGACCTAGGAAATGCTAAGCTCCATACAAATGCCTTTTTTTCCATAGGATTTAAGACCAAGAGCTAAACTTACATTTGGAAACTGTTGACAATAGTTTGGCAGTTCATTATGGTTTTGATGAGAGCACTTGATGTTTAAAAAAATAGCCTGGGATCTTTCAGGTGCCCTTAAGACCTGGAAGGAAAACACTCAGTATATCCCCATTAGCAAGAGCAAAAGTCTGCATCCAGAAAGTGATTCAGAGGTGAGGCATACCTGGTGTTTAGAAAGCCAGCGCCCACCCCTGCGATGGTGCTGAGGTCCTACTGCCACGCACTGTGCAGAAGGTTGCTACAGGAAATGGCATCCATCCTGTTCACTGGATGGAGTAGAGCCTCTCTGGTTAGCAAACAGGGAAACCCCAAAGGCAGGCACAAATTTTAACTCTGCTCAATGGTCTACATGTCATACTCAGTGTCATTGGAAGGCGCCTTCCCCTTTTCAAACCAAAGTCCCAGCCTGTACAAAACAGCTTAAATTACAAAACTGAGCAGAGGTATTCAGCCATCCTTCGCAAATATTACCCCAGGGCAGTCTACAGAGGCCTGGTTGACATTTGCAGTTACATGGGAAGCATCTGAATGCTACTCACATTCATTTTTCAAAATTGGGAAAAATGGTCTCTTTCCTTCCCTATTTCTTTGGAATGCTCCCAAACCAGTCGGTAATAGGCACATGACCTTCTACCTCCTCAGACACCCTGTGCAATAGAAGGATAGATGCTCTCTGACATCAATTGATAGACTATGCATAGAGGATGAAGAGGGGTACTTCACCCTGTTAACCTTAATTCCTTGGGCCCTGAAAGCAGCATAGCTAGAAAAGCAAAAAAGAAAGCAGAAGAGACTGGGGAGTCCAGCTTCAAATATAAAATTCAGTTTAATGACATATCATATTTTAGGCCAGCCTCCTTTCACAATGTTCCAGAAAATCAGTCTTAATAAAGATGTTTACAAGCATAGAGTATACGTTTAAGGGAAGCAAAGACCCCATTTATTCCAGGAAATTGAGAGAAAGTTTCCACACACACATATGTATTCATGTACTCACGAAACCTCCTTGAGTGTAAATTTAAGAGCAACAGCAGCATTGCTCGGCTCGGATCAGCCAGAACCACTTCATTTTGATTGAAGAGAGGAAAAACAACAACAGTAAAACTCAAACCACTAGGTTCAACAATTTGGGCCAAGTCTTAAAAATAGAACTGCTTTCTTATGGAAAGAAATACCAAAAAAAAACCAATCCAAAACAAAACAAAAAAAACCCTCCAGAAGATCTGAACTGTTCTCAAAATTGTCTGAATTTGGTGCCAAGCACACAGGGCAGTCTAATACTTAAGAGGCCGCCTGTGCCAGCTCTGAATCCCTCCAGTAACTAGAGAATGCATATCCAAGGCTGGGAAGTGACTATGGAAAAAAACCCTGTTTTCTAGTGGCAAGGTGTCCAGCAGTTTTAACCCTTGCTTGAACAGTTGCCTTGAGGCCTCACGAGGTCTTTCCCAGGCAGATTGTCTCCAGCAGCCAATGTTTGCAGCATGGCAAGGCACTGTGGCGGGACCAGCCTCCAGCACCCACCCTCCAGCAGTGTGTGGGTTGAAGTGCCAGCTTTCCTGCTTTCAAGGAGAGGGTTCAGCCTTGCTGGTGAGACAGGCATCTCCAGCCTTCCCCGCTGCCTGCATCAAGCTTCTTTGGTAGCACACACCTACAAGAAGGGAGGTGGCTTCAGCTGCAGGGTGCTTGCATGGGCTCACCCTCATCATGCTCACTGAACACAGAGCAACTCATCATTGGCTTCCTCCCAGCAGGGAACAGGGCATCACTGGTGGAGAATGGATCTGCTTTTGCACAACAAATCACTACTGTGAATTATTTGCCTGAAGTTACCATCATGGAGCAAGGCCTTGCTATGCTTGGTGCTGTACAAACCCAGAAATGTTTCTGTAGGACTGAAATGGCACGGGGATGTGTCTCCAGTGGCATGTGAAATAATTTAAGAGGAAAGGCAGCTTTCTGTTTCCCTGCCTGCACTGTTCAGTATGGGAAAACACAAAAAATAATGTTAAGAAAATAAGTAACAAAGCAGCTTACATTTATCCCCTGTGAGACTCCCTATTATCTTACTAAGAACAAGGCAGAAATACAGGTCCTCATGATTTTTCTTTCATGCTTTGCCCAGTCTCAAAATGTATGGTACTAAGAGACTATATCCCCTTCAGGGACAGAACATAGGAACAAATGCTTTCTACACGTTATACTGGCAGGAAATATGGGTCGTCGTTATCCACACAGGAAGGCAGGATTCTGGATTTTCACAACTCACCTGAGAGCTTCAGGTTAAAATACCTGAAATGCCACTACTGACATCTGACAAACAAGTTATTGAGTGTTACCAAACCTGCATCTCCTTCTCTTTATCTCCGTGCTCATGGCCTAGTAGATATTTGTCCGAAATATCTGAAGATGCTGTCTGCAAAGACTCTGGGAGGGCAACTCTGCCATTGCCTCTTCATGTAATTCTTTCCAGCCCCTGCTGTTTCTGCAAGGCATTTTATTCGTGGACCAAGGTAGCTTCTGGTTTTCTTAGTGGCCATTTGCCTTTGTTATAAAAAGGTATCAAAAAGTATTAAAAAAAATCTTAGCAGTAGAATGTTAGTTAACCTTCATCAGTTTTATTGCTGCTAAACAGGCTCCATTGTAGCTCCAGCACAGCAGCATCCATATAAACTCCAGATCCAGTCCTAACTTCAGTTTTCTGAAAACCTTTGGTAGGATGGCAGAATAAGCTATTTTATTTCACTCTACATGGCTGAAATAGGTATAAGGAGCAAGAAAGGCCGGGACATTTAAGGAAGAAAGGTCATTTCTCTTTTCATGTGAAATGGGTTTTTAAGAAGCCAGGATCCCAGCTGAATTTTTGTGTGCCAAATACAAGAAATATAATATGAGAGAAACAGAAGAGCTATTTTGGGTCACGTAAGTATTATATTCTGAATAAACCTTTTATTAGCAGGCAGCCCTTTCCTGCATCTTCTTTCTCTCCAGCACATACAGACCTCAGGCGCATACATTACCATTGCTGTTCTGAGGAGGGCATTTGGCAACTTCCTGTCCCTTAAAAAATACGAGTAAAGCTGAACTTGAATTTAGCAAGAACCACATAACAAAGCATAGAGCAGCAACTCTCTTAGTTGTTTAAAATTATGTTTGCAAGGAGAAGGTCAATATTTTTTATATTGGATTTATCTTCTTTCTAATTGCCTGACCCAAATAAGTAACCCAAGATAATGAAAGTCTAAAGCAATTAGTTCAAATTTCATCATGTGATTCTGATGTGTAAGAAAACACTCCATTAACTTAACAAGCAACGTGTGCATTGGAAATATTATTCTAAAGATTTAATGGAGTTGCACAACTCTTGTGTGTTTTCTAGAGATAGTAAAAATAATGAAGAGAAACTTTTTCTTTCAATAAAAGATGCCTTGTTTTTTAAAAAACAAAAGTTACTTATGCTTTTTACAGACATTTAGTATCAAGGTTCTTCTGATAAGCAGTTTCAAGACTCTTTACGTAACATGTTAATAAAAATACTCATTAAAAATAATCTCTTTTCAACATGATAAAATAAGAATTGAAACTTTTTTTTGCAAAGTTTTGCTTTCCAGACACCTATCATAAAAACTTTCACTTCAGAGTACAGAGTGGTTAAATTTGTTTATTCAGGAGTCTGAAAAATTAAGGTATTTTCTCCCACCCTGCCTTTTAAGTTTAATCCTATGTATAAATTTTAAAGCTTTCATATGATTTGGAGTAATTACAGAAGCCCCTTGGAACTGAAGTTATGCCTGTACGAGGCATGGCTCCGATGCCGAGGCCAACCGAGTGAGTGCAGGAGCATTTTTAATTACAGCACGACCCTACACATTTACGATTACTTAAGTGCACTTGACCCCACCAGTTGTCTAATCCTTCCTTTTAACTTCTCCACGGTCTATTAGACATCCCCATTTACAAGACTCTCTGCTGGAATCAAACCCTTGGTGGCTGCAATGTCTGCCTTTCCCACTTACAACATTCTGACAGCCCTTAACATATTCCAGTCCAGAGCTGACCTCTCAATGGTACGTGTCTAAATTGCGTCGATCTTGCTGACAAAGATCAAACTGCTACTTAAAGTGTCTCATGGCTGGATTTCCTTCCCAACAGACCCACAACTCCAAGCAAAAGCAGACATAAAAGGCTGCGTGCAGCTGCAAGCAGTATTAGGTAGGAGAACGACGCAAGCCTCACATGATCCGAGCAGCAAGTGCTCCCGTGGCAGTGGTGCGGGAAGAAGGGGGAACGGGCAACAGGCCCGTGGCCCTAGAGTAAATCCATGCCTAGAAAGCACGACGGTGATACTCATCTCTGCATGATGGTGATACCCACCGCACTGCTCATGCATAACAATAATACAGTCAGCACTAGTAAATAGGTTCTCTGAATAGAAATGAAAGATTTTATGCTATTTCCCTTCTTTGCAGTGTTGCTTGATTCATTGTAGTAATGGCTCAGAACTTTTCACAAATACCATCCAGAAAACCACTTT
>NW_010203968.1:75847-76144 GCF_000695765.1 Mesitornis unicolor
CCCCCCTGCCATTAAAATAAAACAGAGAATCCAATTCCTACTCTTTTCTGCTGAAAAGTCACAAACAATGTAGAAAAAAACACTGTTTTTACAGGGAGATGAAGGTGCTAAGCAAAGAGATACAGCATCGACAGTTTTATCTGTGTTTTCATTATTTACTTACAATCAGGCATTTCATTTTCCTCTGAAGTTATATCCTCTTATTTAGGACAAGTATTCTAGCAGGGAGACAAGTGAAAGTTCTTGATTACATTTTCTTGAAAAGGCTATTGTCTCCGTTTAAGGGTCAGAGAGAGA
>NW_010203969.1:0-1828 GCF_000695765.1 Mesitornis unicolor
AAAAATATCCAAAAAGCTTATGTAATTTGTAGCTTAAAGTGCTTAAAGGCAGAACCATCATAATTTTTTTTCCAAGTCATATGCCAGTAGTATACATCCTTTTATGCTCATGCAGGTGTAGTGCTACGATACAACAGACATGCTTGTTCTCACGCTCAGGATGTGCTCCTCTCCCCAGTGGGGTGGGGAAGAGAATAGGGAAAGTAAAAATACTCATCAGTTGAGATAAAGACTATTTAATAACTAAAACAACTCAAACTTAAATAATAATAATGCCAATGAACTGTAACAAGAACAGGAACAACTTTAATATAGCAATCAGTTATACCCAGCTCACAAACAGCAGCCACTGGCTGTATGCCAATGACAGTGCGACAGGAGAGGTAAGCCTCAGGATCTGAGATGGGCCTCCATCACAAAAGGAAGGGACTGAAGGGATTGAAAAAGAAGCAGGAAGGGGAATGCAAAGGGGCTGAAGAGGAAGCAGGAAGGGGTTGTCCTCTGCAAGCTCCTCAATTTATAGTAAGTGTGACATTTATGGGATAGACTACATCTTTACTGGTCAACTTCAATCAGACTCTGATCATCTGTCCTGGGTCACCTATCCCAGAGAGTCATGGGCTTTAACTTCCCTCCCATTTCTCTTGTGCAGAAAGAAGAAAAAAAAAAAAAAACAAAAAAAAACCACACAAAAGGTGTGTGCAGGTAACAGGTGCAGGCAGAACCTTGAAAACCATAAATATCTGCCAGTGAAACAAAAACAACAACCTTATCAGCTTCATAAGAAAAACAATTCCATCCTGGCCAAAGCTCCAATATAAACTTAAGTTAATTAAAACTCAAATACTGCTTTCTCAAAAAATCCACCTCTGGCTAAAACATTAAGAGAGATTCTATAACTCAGTCCTAGCAAAACCAGGACAGGATGGAAGTCAAAATGAATCTGCAGGTACTTCTTTAAGAGGCTATTTCTAGACCATTTTAATTCTCTCAAGTAAAAGGAAGGTCTTTGTCTAAGCATCAATGTACACAGTAGCTCCACGTTGGCAGACAGCACTATTTTTTTGTGTCTGCAGCATAGGACACTAGCATGGGTAGGCTAGGTTGCTTTTGAACCTAGGAAGTGGTATGTCCGATGCATCTCTTGCTGGTGGACTGTGATCCCTTCAGGCTGCTGGCTGGCTAGGCTTTTCAGAAGGCTTTACAGAAGGCTTTACAATACCCTAACACAGGTTAGAGAAAAAGGTGATTATATTTAATTACCGTGTCTGTTCATCATTCACTAGAAGAAAGTGCATTGGAGCTTCTGGAGCAGTGTTTCAGCCTTAGTGCCACCTGCTATTGCTAGCTCTGTATCACCATGGAGAGGAGCTGTGCAGGGGACCATGTAAGGGTTCAATCCCCAGCCATCCCGGGGCTACAGATCAAGACAGGACAGGCTTCAAGAAGCAAAGTGTGGCTTGTGGGGGCAAAACGATCACTCACAACTAAAGCTTCCATGACACAATGCTTCTGAATCAAAACTGTGTCACTGCAGGCATAACAGGAGAGTTTCCCTAAGCAGAGAAAAGAAAGCTAAAGGGATCAGTGGGGCAACAGGGCCAGGCTTGGCTGAGGCAAGGGAACAGAGTGGTGCCAAGCCCAGCTGCCCTGCTGCCTGTGCACACCACCGCGGGTCCCCTGAAAGAGTCCCCATGGCAGGGACAGACACCTGCCGCCAACCCCTCTGCCGGGGGAAGAAACTACCACCACCCTTAGTAGCACACGCAGGTGCTCGGCACATCCCACTCCTACCCCACCGGGCCACACCTGAAACGCAAGAAGGATC
>NW_010203969.1:1878-2342 GCF_000695765.1 Mesitornis unicolor
AGGCGCATTGCATGGAGGTGCTATTATCCCCTACGGCTGAAGCTGCTCCCAGTAGCAGCCTCCTCTTAATCCCTTCTTCATGCAAGCTGCTGATCTGCGGATTCTATTTAACCACCTCCAGACTAGTGTTTGTCTCTCAGCAGACACCTCCTTCTCCGGAATTGCCCTTTTCCACCCAAGCATCTCCTGACCGCCTACCTGCTTGCCCTGCAAGCAACTTGACTACCTGCCCAAAAAAAAACGGTGACAGTCGGCCTTGTGGCGGGGCGGGGGGAGGCGAGGCGGGGCGGGGCGACGCCAGCCCCGGCCCGCTCCGCCCCACCCCCAGAGCTCTTTCTCTGTGGGACTGAGGAACATCCCGCTCAATCCTGCGAAGTTAGCACTCTGGTAATTTCCCATGTCACGTGATCAGGGTAACTATCGTCCTGCGCAAAACTAGCTACCGTTGCTGCACTTGATGAGGA
>NW_010203969.1:2380-11532 GCF_000695765.1 Mesitornis unicolor
TGGATATTTCTTTTTTTTGTTCCCCGAGGGGTGCCTTTCGTCGTCTACTTACCCTCCGTATATGGGGACGGAAAGGCAGGGGCAGAGTTGGCTAATATTAAGCAGCCTTGGCGCGCTACCGTCCCTTCTGCGCAGGCAGTTAGGAGGACAGCTTAGTTGGGCCTCTGGCTGATGGGGTCCTGCTGTGACCTCTATGAGGTGTAGGTCAAGTAGGAGCTGGTGGGTGGTGTGTGGTTGGTGGGTGAATCCAGGCGGCTGGAGTAGCAGTGGTGGGTGAGAGCGGCTCGAGCATTATGGTGAGAGGCAGGACGGTTCCCGTGTGTGGGGTCGGTTGAGGGATTCGGACCTCGCAGGGGCTAGGAAGAGACTTGTGGCTGCGGGATTTGGTTTCGGGATATAATCTCTACTGGGAGGAGGTGGATGGGTGAGAGGCGCTTATGGATCAATCTCTATCGGCTCCGTACTGAGCCGGGGGTAGGGGCCGACTTATCTTCTCTGCTCCCTTGTGACTTAGGGCTGAGGTCCTGCACCTTCCCTCGGCTTTTGCTGCAGTAACAACTCTTGATTTTGGGCATGACTGGAGCAGAGGGGAAGAAAGCCCACCCCCCTATCTCTCCTCTCAACAACAAAGGTGTTATAGCTGGTCTCTGTTACTAGTACCTGTTGAAGAAATGCTGTAATGTTTTCAGTCTCACAATGACTTTATACTGATCTGTTTTCATGTCACAATGGTTATTTTCAAATTTGGTTATTTTTCAGTTAGAAGTAGACAACATTATTGCATTTTATGGTTTGTATCAGGTTTAAGATGCACTTTTCTAAATGTAAACATGCATATCTGTATGTGTGTATGTATATTCGCACCCCATATAGCCAAAAAAGAAGAGAGTATTTAATGATTTGAGTTAGCTGTTATCTTAAATATATCTAAAAAGCTTTACCAAATGATTGCATTAACGTTATTACTAGTAAATTTTCAGAGACATAGTATATTCTCTGGAAGTATGCAAATACATGGGATTCATGAGAAATCTGGCTTCAGGTGACCTATTTAAATATATGTCTTGGTATAGACACAAACTTGGCATAACTCACTGTAAATTAGTTTCTTGTAATATAGACAGAGAAGAAAGAAGCTTGACTGGTGTAATTGCCAAAAATTACAAATTACATAAGCTTTTTGGATATTTTTAGTTTAAATAGCAGAGACATGAGCATTTTATGAGCTCACCTCTATCACTATAAAAACAAATTGAACTCTATATTTAGGTCTTAATTACAACTTGTAATGCCAGGGTTGGTTTGTTACCAAAATATTGGATCAATAACTTTCTAAGGCCATTTTGTAGGAGTTAGAAAGCAGAACTCTAAAGCGTAGTCCCTAAGAAAGACTTTCATAATTTGAACAACACTAGCATCACCATAGCTAAAATGACATATTGGCATTTATATCCATATGCAACTGAAATATATGTATTATTAATAGCACATATAAAATGTGCTATTTATACCAGTATAAATGTAGTCCTAGGGTGCCCAATGTATCTCATATCTGGCAAATATATAAATAAGTGGACCCAATCTGTAACCTGATAGATAAGAAGTTAATGAATCACTCTACTCGGACCAACTTGACAAGTTAAGCCTTGTGAAAACAGATGCACAGGAACCTAAAAAATAAGAAGACTCCATGAAGGACACAGCTTAAGGGACCATAGAACTGAGTTTGCGCAGAAGCAAAGTTCAACCAGTGGTCAGTGTGAGGAAGACTACTGAAGATCACCCCTCATGCTAAAAGAGCATGCACAATTAGTATGTAGATATTTTAATTAGTTCCCGGAAATTTAATACATATGTAAACTTTTTACTGGAAGTGTTGTGAATATGCATGTGTAGGGCACATATAAACTACTGCCAACCACTACCGGGCAAGCTCACCTTAGTGAAATGATTCATGCATGTGCCCTGTGCATCCAGGCGGGTTTTGAATGTCTCCAGAGAAGGAGACTCCACACCCTCTCTGGGCAGCCTGTTCCAGTGCTCTGTCACCCTCACAGTAAAAAAGTTTTTCCTTATGTTCAGGTTGAACCTCTACCAGTGAGGTGCAACGCAGCTCAGGTGAATGTATCCACAAAAAGTGGCGCTGTGATGGAGATCCTGACTGCAAGGATGGAAGTGATGAAATCAACTGCCCTTCTCGGACCTGCAGACCAGACCGGTTCAGATGTGAAGATGGGAACTGCATCCATGGGAGTAGGCAGTGCAGTGGTGTGAGAGACTGTCTGGATGGCACTGATGAAGCAACTTGTAACAATGTTATTCAGTGCTCTGGACCTGGCAAATGCAAGTGCAGAAGTGGAGAATGTATAGATGCCAATAAAGTGTGTAACCAGCAGAGAGACTGCAAGGGCTGGAGTGATGAGCCACTCAAGGAGTGTAGCATAAATGAATGTGTGGTGCGTGCCAGTGATGGGTGGAATTGGTTAAATAACCTTTTTAATGGCTGGGGATTGTCTGGTTGAGTTTTATCATTGATTAAGACTAGATTTTTGATATTGATTGTTGTTGTATTTGTGTTACTGATGTTGCCACATTAACTGTCCCTGATGCAAAGTGCGCTGCAAAAGGCGACATAGGCAATTTTTGTAGCACAAATACAAAGAGGGGGAATTGTGGGGGACCTCAGCTGGACTGAGGCCCTTGGACAGGGTGACTTTGACCTTGAGAAGGTTCCAGTCTGCCCTTGAGAGAATAAACAGGAACAAGAAGAGCCGCAAGGTAAACAAGTTTGTCGAAAGTGCTGACAGCAGACTGAGGCGTATGTGTTCCTTTGGCGGAAGTGCTGAGTTGTGATGAACTGTGAAAATGTTATCCAATAAAAAGAAACATAGTAACTTTGAACCAATGAGAAGAAGACACATCTGGGGAAAGAGAGTATAAATAGACGAGGAAGTAAAACAATAAAAGGGCTTTTTGTGCTGCGCCAACACTTGTCTTGTTGCTTTGTCCGTCCCTACTGCAACAAAGCACCTCTTCAAGGCAAAAAATATTCACCTTGATCCACTTTATATATAGTCACCATCATAACAGAACATGCCTTGATACCAATTCCACCACCCCCTCCCAAATATTTTAAATTGTATATGTAACCGAAATAAAATATCTTTCTTGTAAATCCTTCTTCTTTAAATATACCAACGCATTACATCATATGTGAACTGGAAAGTGAAACACAAGGATATTGCTTGAATAGATGTTGTGGCCTGTCAATAGATGTGTTTTAGCCTAGCAAGCAGCTAAACACCATGCATCCACTCACTCCCCACCTCCCCCGTGGGGCGGGGCAGGGAATCGGAAAAAAAACTGCTCTGGATGAGATAAAGACAATTTAATACTTAAAATAAACGAAAAAATGAAATAATAATAATAACGAATAGGGACAACAATAATAAAGTAATCAAAGTTATACTCAGCTCACAAACAGCAGTTGCTGGCTGTACACCAATGAAAACACAATGGGGGAAGGGTAGGCCTCAGGAACCAAATGTGCTAGACCTTGTGGAGATGACAGCCATCCAAAGAAGAGGTGTCATTGCCAGCAAACTCCCCAATTTATAGTGAGAGTGATGTTTATTGTATGGAATATATTCTGTTGACCAGCTTGGATCACTCCTAGGTCATCTGTCCCAGAAAACCCCAGGCTTTCGCTCCTCCCCATCCTCTTGTGCAGAGAGAAGGGGGAAAAAAAACCAAAAAAACAAACAACAAAAAACTAGGAGCACAGGTACAGGCAAAAATTGCAAACCAGTCCTTGAGTTAGTGTAAAAAGTACTTGTCAATGACCAAAACTTGGTGCACTATCAATATTCTTCTTAGCATGAATCCAAAACAAATTCTCACTAGCTATTATGAGGAAAATAGCTCTATCCCAGCTAAAATCATAATATCAACTTGTTTTCACTAAACTGAGCTTGTTTTCATTAAACAGTTCTCTCAGAAATGCAGCTCTGCTGAACAGAAAATGGAATTCTGTGACTCAACTCCAGTAAAGCCAGGACGTCCAATGTAGAGCTCAACAAGATTAATTTGGCACCCAAATCAAATAGTGTATCCAGGACAACTGCAGGCCTGCAATATGAGTGGCTCGAAAGGTTGAGATAATGACAGATCCTGACTAGACTATATGTTGTGTTGGTTCAGTAGTCGGTAGTCATAATGTTGACTTCTTTGGTCTCAAAATTACTACGCTGGTTCCCATAGTTGTGTTACATAGCATTTCACTTGCCCTTCTCGGTTGTTTTGTTTACCATTCCTGGGATTCTGTGGTATGTAATGTTGATAATAAGGCTCCTCTTATCTCTGGATTGGGTGCTGTCAAAATTTTTGTACCTCGGGCGCCACCTCCTGGGGACTGTTAACAACTACACC
Source organism: Mesitornis unicolor (assembly GCF_000695765.1). NCBI lineage: Eukaryota > Metazoa > Chordata > Aves > Mesitornithiformes > Mesitornithidae > Mesitornis > Mesitornis unicolor. Next base: position 6,809 of record NW_010203969.1, read on the forward strand.
CGATTTTTCACGAGCCATCCTGTAATGAAGCCGCACTTCGTGCGCCCTCTGCTGGATACTATTGATAATTACCCTTTTTATTTTCTTTCCTGAAAAGCCCAGCTTATGTAAAAAAATATAATCCTATCTTCTCTCCACTGGGCTAATTACAACCGTATTGGAGAAATTTGAAAATTTTGAGTATCGTTGGGATGTTCCAATGACTGTGCTTGTATTATCAGGCCTTTAGAATGTCTTCCATATTATGATCTCACTTGGAGGGAGATATCTGTATAGATTGGGGTTCTTATGGCCACTAATGGGACTTGCCTCGACCCACGCAACAAGCGCCATGGTTGCCTCGGCCCATGCCACAAGAACTCTGGCTACGCAGACACAGGCACCAGGCTCTGCGGTTACTCAGACCCCATTGAAGGGTGATGCAGCTACACCAGTGAAATAACCACTGCCAGTATCAGTTGCCCCTGTGACGAAAACACAAAAACCAGCTCATGCAGTAAGGGATAAAGAAAAGGAAAATACAGTACCTGCAGTATGAGATGAAGATAAGGAAACTTTGTCTAAGAGGAAGCTGGAGAAAGAAACGTACAGCTCCATCAGCGAGGACGAAGACAACACTAAAGCAGGGCCATAACAAAAATGGGAGAGAAGGAGGTATATGGCCCCATCACCAGGGAGGAAGCAGACTGTACTCTTTTGGAATTGGTAGGAAATTTCAAAACGTTTCAGCTAAGGGAAGAGGAAATAAATTCCATTCCTCCCAGAAAACAACAGGAAGCTTCCCACTCTTCCTGGGAGGAAGAATGCATCAGAACCAGGGTGGTAACTGCTACCTGATCCTTAACCATGGGAAAGATTCGGGATGTACAAAAAGACTTTACTTGTTGTTCAGGTGAGACTACTACCACCTGGTTGATACAGTGTTGGGGCAGCGAGACTGACAGCATAGAAATTAACCATAAAGAAGCCAGGCAGCTGGGATCACTTGCCAAGGAAGGAGGCATTGACAAGGCACTTCAAGTACATGAAAGACACTGGAGCCTCTGGCAGCCAATCATGCTAGCTGTGAGGGTTATATTTCCTTATAAAGGCCACCTTAAAAGTAGGCGAGTCAAATGGCATACAGCGAGGTATCCAGTACATAAGGTAATTAGCTGTGGTAGAGTTCCACCATTTGTCATGGACTGATCCAGACTGCACTGGAAAAGGGCTATGCTCCAGAACACTTGCAATACATTGATGACATGATTGTATGGGGTAACACAGCAGAAGAAGTTTCTGAGAAATAGAAGAAAATAATCCAAATTCTTCTGGGAGCCAGTTTTGCCATGAAAAGAAGCAAGGTCAAGGGACCTGCACAAGTGATTCACTTCTTAGGAATAAAATGGTAGGGTGGATGTCGTCAGATCCCAATGGATGGGATCAAAGAAATAACAACCACGTCTCCACCAACTAATAAAAAGGAAACACAATCTTTCTAAGACACTGTGACTTTTTAGAAAATGCACAGTCCAAATTACAGTCAGATTGTAAGCCCCCTCTATCAAGTGACCCGGAAGAAGAAGGATTTCAAATGGGGCCCTGATCAACGACAAGCCTTTGAACAAATTAAACGGGAGATTGTCCATGCAGTAGCCCTGGGTACAGTCCAGACTGGACCAGATGTTAAAAATGTGCTCTACGCTACAGCTCGGGACAGTGGTCCTACCTGGAGTCTCTGGCAGAAAGAACAAGGGGAAACTCGATGTTGACCTGTTGGGAGGAGTGTTGGGAGTGGGAGTAGCACTACCCGGAGGAACGAGTTATTCTCAATGTGAGTATGGTCGTTCCCCTTTATTAGGCAGAGTTACACAGCTTTTATAATCTCGGTTTTAGTCACGAGATAGTCACGAGCAAAGCACGCAGCGAATACATACAGCTAATTGGTTGCTGTCCATGCGTCCTGACGTATGGACGGTACGCCTACTTGTGGTTAGCGAGTCCGGCTCTTATCTTCCTTAAAGTTGCAGATGACCCTTATTCGCACGCTGGGTTGATCACATCCACAAGATCATGGCCGCGCTGGGAAAGCCAGCACTCCACATTGACCCCTAGGATTTTGGAGTTGAAGATATAGAGGATCCAAAGCCTGCTACCCTCCAACAGAGAAAGAGGTACTAGCAGCATATGAAGAAGTTTGAGCTGCTTCAGAAGTAATTGTCACTGAAACTCAGCTCCTCCTGGCACCCCGATTGCCAGTCTTAAACTGGATGTTTAAAGGGAAGATCCCTTCCACACATCCTGCAACTGATGCTATGTGGAGTAAGTGGATCTCACTGATCACTCAGCGAACTTGAAAAAAGAAGCCTAATCATCCAGGAATCTTGGAAGTGATCACAGATTGGCCGGAAAGCAAAGTGGCCAATGCTTTTACTGACTTACAGATCGTGGCAAATGCCCTGTGGAGATGGTTAAATCAATGGAAGAAAAAGAACTGGCAGCTCAGAGGCAAGCCTGTTTGAGCTGCCGCATTGTGACAAGATATTGCTGCCCAACTGGAGAATCTGGTTGTAAAAGTATGTCATGTAGATGCCCATGTACCTAAATGTCGAGCCACTGAAGAACATCAAAACAACCAGCAAGTGGATCAGGCTGCTAAGATTATAGTATCTCAAGGAGACCTGGACTGGCAACATAAAGATAAATTCTTTTTAGCCCATTGGGCCCATGACATTTCAGGCCATCAAGGAAGAGATGCAACATATAGATGGGCTCATGATCGAGGGGTGGACTTGACCGTGGACGCTATTGCACAGGTTATGCATGCATGTGAAAGGTGCTGCAGTCAAGCAAGCCTGGGTCTCTTTAGCTTGGAGAAGAGAAGACTGAGGGGTGACCTCATTAATGTTTATAAATATGTAAAGGGCGAGTGTCAGGAGGAAGGAGCCAGGCTCTTCTCAGTGATAGCCAATGACAGGACAAGGGGAAATGGGAGCAAGCTGAAGCATAGGAGGTTCAACCTGAACATGAGGAACAACACTTTTACTGTGAGGGTTACAGAGCACTGGAACAGGCTGCCCAGAGAGGTTGTGGAGTCTCCTTCTCTGGAGACATTCAAAACCTGCCTGGACACATTCCTGTGCAACCTAGTCTAGGTGATCCTGCTCTGGCAGGGGGGTTGGACTGGATGGTCTTTCAAGGTCCCTTCCAACTCCTAATATTCTGGGATTCTGTGAAGCCAAGCAGCTAAAGCCTCTTTGGTATGGAGGTTGATGACTGAAATATAAATACGGTGAAGTCTGGCAGATTGACTATATTCCACTTCCACAAACTTACCAAGGAAAATGCCATGTGCTTACAATGGTGAAAGCAAGCACTGCGTGGTTGGAAATCAATGCTGTGCCCTATGCTCCTGCCCATAACACTATTTTAGGACTTGAAAAGCAAGTCTTGTGGTGACATGGTACTCGAGTTGGAAAATGGGTCTCATTTCTGAAATAGTCTCATAGACAATTGGGCTAAAGAGCATGGTATTGAGTGGATATATCACATCCCTTATAATGCACCAGCTGCGTGGAAAGTTGAATGATACAATGGACTATTAAATACTACACTGCAAGCAATGAGTGCTGGGACATTTAAAAATTGGGATGAACATTTAGCAAAAGCCACCTGGTTAGTTAACACCAGGGGTCTGTCAATCAAGCTGGCCCTGCTCAATCAGAACTTGTCATGTTGGACTCCACACAGCAGCTTTCCACCTTCGCCATTTTCCTACAATACGACAAGATCCATCAGTGAACAAGGCATATTGCTTTTCATTATCTGATAATTTATTGTATGGTGGGGCCTCTTCAGCTCACATCACCTTCTCCTCAGGTAGTTTTCCAAAATTTTGGACTTCTGGCCAGTCCATGATTAATTTCAGAATTCCGGGGTGACTGAGGTTTCCTATTTGAGCTTGCTGAGTAATCAGTGAAACCCATTTACTCCACGTAGCATCAGTTGCATGATGTGTGGAAGAGGTCTTCCCTTTAAACATCCAACTCAAAACTGGCAACTGGGGCACTAGGAGGAACCGTGCTTCAGTACCAACTACTTCCAAAGCAGCTCGGACTCCTTCATATGCTGGCAGTATACACGTTAACATCTGGTCCCCCTTCAGACTACTCCCAGGGCTACTGCATGAACAATCTCTCATTTAATTTGTTCTAAGGCTTGTTTTTGCTCAGGACCCCATTTAAAATAATTTTCACAGAATCACAGAAAATTAGGAGTTGGAAGGGACCTCGAAAGATCATCTAGTCCAACCCCCCTGCCAGAGCAGGATCACCTAGACTAGGTCACACAGGAACGTGTCCAGGTGGGTTTTGAATGTCTCCAGAGAAGGAGACTCCACAACCTCTCTGGGCAGCCTGTTCCAGTGCTCTGTAACCCTCACAGTAAAAAAGTTTTTCCTTATGTTCAGGTTGAACCTCCTATGCTCCAGCTTGCTCCCATTTCCTCTTGTCCTATCATTTGACATCAGAGAGAAGAGCCTGGCTCCTTCCTCCTGACACTCGCCCTTTACATATTTATAAACATTAATGAGGTCACCCCTCAGTCTCCTCCAAGCTAAAGAGACCCAGCTCCTTCAGCCGCTCCTCATAAGGGAGATGCTCCACTCCCTCCATCATCTTTGTGGCTCTGCGCTGGGCTCTTTCAAGCGATTCCCTGTCCTTCTTGAACTGAGGGGCCCAGAACTG
>NW_010203969.1:11773-16521 GCF_000695765.1 Mesitornis unicolor
AGTCCCTTTTCTCCCGGCCGCCTTCCCAGCCACTTTCCAAGTGGCTGGAATTTTCCTTACGAGTCACTTCATGAAGAGTGCTTACAATCTGACTGTAACATAGAATATGCATTCTCCAGAAATGCACAATACCTAAGAAGGTTTGTGTCTCCTTTTCATTAGTTGGTGGAGACATAGCTGTTAATTTGTTAATCACATCCATGGGGATCTGACGATGCCCATCTTGCCCCTTAATACCTAAAAACTGGATCTCTCACACAGAACCCTTGACCTTACCTTGTTTGATGGCAAAACCAGCTTACAGAAGGATTTGAATTACCTTCTCCCCTTTCACAAAAACTTCTTCCGCTGTGTCACCCCATATGATGATGTCGTCGATGTATTGCAGGTGATCCGGAGCTCCACCTTTTTCCAGTCTGTATCAGTCCATGGCAAATGGTAAGGCTGTGTTTCCGCCCCTGAGACAATCAATTCCAAGTGTACTGGACACCTCTCCAGGTGAAAGACAACCATGGCCTACATTCTTCTGCTAAGGGGATAGAGAAAAACGCATTAGCAATGTCAATTGTGGCATACCACTTAGCTGCCTTTGACTCCAGTTCATACTGCAAGTCTATCATGTCCGGCATAGCAGCACTCAGTGGTGGCATAACTTCATTCAGGCCACGATAGTCTACTGTCAATCTCCATTCTCCAGTAGGCTTTTGCTCTGGCCATATAAGACTGTTGAAGGGTGAGCGAGTCTTGCTGATCACACCTTGGCTCTCCAATTGATGGATCAGCGTATGGATGGGAATCAGAGAGTCATGATTGGTGTGATATTGCCATTGGTGCACTGTTGTATTAGCGATAGGCACCTTTTGGTCCTTGACTCTCAGCAGATCCACAGTAGAAGGGTCGCCTGATAGATCAGGCAAGGTAGACAGCTGTTCAATATCCTCAGTCTCTAAGGCTGCTATACCAAATGCTCACCGGTACCCTTTTGGGTCTTTGAAATACTCTCTCCTGAGGTAATCTATGCCCAGAATGCACAGAGATAAATAATGCTAATACAGTGGCATACGATGGTGGGGTGCTCTGTACCCATTTGTGCCACATGGGTGCAGTAACTCTGAGTGCATCAGGATTTAATATTGTCTGCGCATTGTGCAGGTCATCAAAAACCAGTTCCCGCACAGCTATTTCCCTCAGATTCTGAACGAGTCTCTCAAAGGCTGTCCACTTGGGCGGTATACAATATCATCTCTAAAGGGATACCTGTGCTTCACACTTAACAGGAGTCGCTTCCAGAGACTGGTGGGGCATAGCTCTTCTGAAAGACCTCTGTCAATACCCACTTCTTTAGCCAGTGATCCCAGTTGCTTGGATTCTATACTGTCTAACTGCAAACCATCAGCTCCATTATCCCAGCATCAGAGCAACCAGCTAATAAATTGCTCACCTTCATGGCGGCCATAATCTTTACATATATCTCGCAGCTCACTTATGGCTAGGGAGCAAGTAACTATTTCTTCCTCACGTCTGGAACCTGGTTTCAGTGTATGTGTCCTCTTCTGTCTAGGAGCTACTGATAATGGCACTGATTTATTCCCTAGATCCGCTGCAGTGCTTGTTGTAGGGGCCGAAGAAGCTGAGGTGCTTGGGGTGGAGGCTGAGGCAGCTACAGGCAGAGGCAGCTACAGTAGTCATTGTGGAGGCGGAGGCCACTACAGTGCCCATGGGGGTGGTGGAGGCAGCTGCAATGGTCATCATAGGGCCCAAGGCAAGTCCCTGTAAGGCACAGAAGAACCCACGTAAAAAGCTCCAAATATACCAATATTTCCCTCTAAGTGAGACCACGAACTGGAAAACATTCAAAATGCCTGCTAATATGAATGCGATAGTTGAAACATTCCAAGGGTACTTAAAAATCCCCAAAACTTGAAATTAGTTTCAAGGGAAAAGAGAGACCACCAAGAAATGTCACCCTCTGAGCCTGATCATGCAAAACAAAACAAAAGATATCATTACAAACAAAATCCACTAAATAATTAACGAATCCCGGAGATGTCTTCTCTATAGGCTGACTAGCCCTGGAAAAAGACGTGTAATTGCTAACTGTCTCTAAAAGATAACACTCGTACATAAATGAAGTATAGAGCTAGTGAAGCATTCTTGCTGTCAACATGAAACAGTACAGCTGTGCAATAACCTTGATCCAGACTGCAAAGCCTAAAGTCAGTCTGACAAGAAAAACAAAAGATACAAAATCCAATCGCGATAATAATAACTATATAAGCCAGTGAGACATCATGATTACCAACTAGTAAACTAAAATAATGAATACTTGTATCAAATCCAGTCTGCAATGGACTATTAAAGCTTCAACCCTTTGAAACTCCCGGATTAAAAGTCTGCAGTACTCCCAGATAAACTATTTGAATTGGGTGCCAAATAAATCATGCTAAGCGGCAAATAAATCATGTTTGGGTGCCGAATTAAAGCACGTTGAACACCAAAACTAAACTGTTGTGGTTAATACAGTTGCTCTATCACCCGATGCCTACTCCCCACCCAGGGAGGGGGGTCAGGAAAAAGAAAGGAAATTTGTGGGTTAAAATAGAAATAATAGAAATATATTTAATAAAATAATAATAATCAATTAATACTGATAACAGTTATAATACAAAATACACAGAGTTATATACAGCCAATATTGTGGGGGAGTAGGCCTCAGGGTTAGGACAGTAAACAAGTCCTTCTCGAGATGTCAGCCATGGAAGAGGGAAGAAAAAAAGGAGCAGGAGGAATAGGAAGAGAAGGGCTGTCCCCAGCAAATTCCCCAGTTTATAGTGAATGTGACGTTTATGGTATGGATAGTATGTATTGGTCAGCCTGCGGTCACCTTGGAGTCGACTCCCCTAGGTTTCCGCTCCCCCTAGCCTCTGCATATGTTTATCTCAAGACTGCTGAAGACCTTGAGCACTATGGCAACCTGGATACCAATATTAGCTGAAACCTATAACAAAGTTTTATAACTTTGTTCCCAGTAAATAGTGTGTTGCAGTCCTTACAAAATTGCAGTTTTCCTCAACAGAAAACTGAGTCTAAAATTCTGGCCCACTAAACCAGGACACAGCATCAGATACAAGTGTTAACAAGCTCAAAAGACACACAAAAAGTATTTTAGCTATGAAAGTAAGCAAACATAATTGTGAATACATATGTATTTACATGTGCTTAATCCAATCTACCATTATGAATTCCAAAAGTTTGTAGAAGAAATTGGAAACGTGAACTCCACCCCTAGTAACCCACTAGTAGCAGACAGAATTATGTCAATATTAAATCAGGGGAAAATGGTGATTATGCTATCTTTTCCCTCTTCAAATCTCTGTTCAAATCACAACACCAATACTTTCAGTCCAGTATACCCATTAGGAACCTGCAAAGAAACGTGTAGCTGTTGAGTGATTTTGGGTTTTTTTCTTTTTTTTTTCCTTCCCCTTCTGTATATTTTTTTCTTTCTATAGGGGTTAGAATATTTAAGCAAAATGTTTTAAAATACTTGTATCATTTGTAGGATCTTGTGGGTGCTGTCATCAAGCACTGTACTTGAAACTGGCTTTGGAAGGTTGTGGGCAGATACTTCCTCCACTCAATGTAGAACCTTATTTAAACCACCCCAAACCAAACCACCCCAAACCAAACCACCCCAAAAAACCACTGAATGCTTGTTTCTGTTGCCTGATGAGCTTGAAAAATCGGAACCAATTTTCTTTTCTAGCAGTGTGGGCAAATATTCCTTGCATGTGATTCCATGATATAAGGACAATTAAAAGACTATACTCTTATGCTGTTTGAAGGCTGTATTCTCCAGTTCCAAATGAAGAGCATAATGAAATGTTCATCAGTTTCTTTTGCCTTAAGTGATTTATAGATTGAATTATCAACACGATTTACTAGCTATACTCTTCCAAGTTTTGGCCATCAAGACCCATCTATGTATTTATTATGCTTATAAATTTAAATTCTACTCAAACATCCAAATACTACCCAAAACTGAGCACTATGAGGCCACTCGCTCACTTCTCCCCCCTAGTGGGATGAGAAGAAAAATATAATAAAGAGCTTGTGGGCCGAGACAAAGGACAGGGAGGGTTCACTCACCACTTATGGTCACGAGCAAAAGACAGACTCAACTTCAAGAGAAAAATAAAACAATTTAATTTGTTATCAGTAACATCAGAGTAGAATAGTGAGAGATACAATCAGATCTTAAATTCAAAATCTTCCCCCGCCCCTCCCTTCTTCCCAGGCTCGGCTTTGTTCCTGGTCTCGTTACCTCCTCTTCCCCAGTGGTGCAGGGGGACAGGGAATGGGGGTTGCGGTCAGTTCATCCCATGCAGTCTCTGCCACTCCTTCCTCTTCAGGGCTAGGGAGGTCTCCTTGCACTCTTCCTCTGCTTCCATGTGGTGTCCCTCCTGCAGGAGACAGTTCTCCATGAACTTCTTTGTGGGTCTGCCCACGGCTGCAATTTCCTCACAAACTGCTGTGAGGAACAAAAAAAACGTGTGGGCTTCTGATCTGCAGGATGCAGTCCTTCCCACAAACTGCTCCAACACACAATTACCGTGGAGTCACAGCCTCTTCAGGCGCAGCCACTTTCTCATGTGCATCTCTGCTCCCCCGTTGAATCTCCATGGGCTGCACGTGGGTCAACCTGCTGTCCTGGTTTGAACTAATAGAACTAATTTTCTATTTAGTGA
>NW_010203970.1:0-8858 GCF_000695765.1 Mesitornis unicolor
TGGCAGCAAATGCATCTTAAAAGCACATAGGCAGAGTAGACGAAGAGTTACACAGCCACAAACCCACTATCTATATGTTTATAGCAGAGCAATTCTGGTACTTCAGCTGCAGCTCCCACCAGCCGTATCAGTACTAGAGGTTAGGAAGATGGAGAGGACACTGAGTTCCCACAAGGAAGTTGTCAATTGGAAATCCCCAGTGACTACAGTGCTGATCCACGTCATGATTAAAACCCCCAATACCAATGGCGGGAAGGATTTGAAAGGGCTGTTTACATTAAACAGAAATTATAGATGTACTTCTTTTATATTTATAGCTTTCCTATTTTTTTTTAAAAAGAAAAGCTTCCTGAGCCTATCTAGTATCTGTTTTTTTAGCTGTGATGTAAGCAGTTAAGGTCAGCTCTTTTTCTTCTATGTGAGTAACTCGACTGAGCTGCTGAGTGCTCAGCATCACTAACCACGTAATTCTTTTCATGCAAGGGATATCCATCAGCTTTGGTCTATCCACTTCAGCTAATTGTATTAATAAGACTAAGTGAAGTTCAAATACTTTCTGAAAGGAAAGGACATTTATCAGAAAACCTCTATCTGTAGGGCAGGAAGATGGTTTTATTTCTGTTTTCCAGCTGTCAGGGAGGGCTGGCAAGGGCCTTACCCTAAGTCACAACAAAGCCTGTGTTTCTCACTAGGCCTCCCTGCCTTGCGGTGTTGTAGCAGCTCCTATCCTCAATGCACAAGGTACATGTGGACTCTGCAAGGAGCCAGTGGCGGTCAGCCCTGCTAGGGAGCTGTTCCTATCACTAAATCTGACTCCTAGAAAGATTTATGGAGACGTAGAGTTGTGCAGAAGGCAGCTCGTCAACAGCACCAGCAGAAGGAGGAATTCACTGCGAGACAGCAGAGCTAAAACACTTTAAAATGTCAAGGCAGGATGACAACCCACAGGCAGAGTTATCTCCGCAGAGTTAGGACATTTCATGGGGAAAGCATCCCATACAAGTCATCCCGGTGGTTAGTCTGTAAACAGGCTCCTCGCTGACACAGTCAAGGCACGGTCGTGGGCTTCCCACTGATTTTATGCTAGAGGACTCCAGGGTAATCTGCGTGCTGGTGCAGGGGTGGGTGGCTGAGTAACCACTGTGTTTTGTAATTCTAGAGTCTCCGTGGCTCTCGTGGAACTTGTCAAAATCTTGGATGCAACTGCTGTGGAATAAACTTCGGGAAAGCTCAGTTACATGTTTTTAAAAGAAACAATTTTTCTGAAGGGTCATTGGCAATACCTGAGGGGGAAAAAAATCCCTTTTTTCCCCCACTTTATTTTGGAAAACAGGTTGTTGGAATAATTTTCTTCCTCAGTGCTTAATATTGATGCTTAGGGAAAAGGGTGCCAAAAATGTCAACTTCCAAATCACGAGTGATGATTACTAGTAAAAGGGAACCTGGTACTATCCTCTTTATTAAAAGGAAAATAGAGGGGGGAAAAGTCCTTACTTTCTCCCACTAGCTAAAATTAATTTTTCGTCATTAAAACAGATGCCAATGGAGTGACCATAAATCTATCTCCTCAAAGAGAGACAGTGGAGTAAAGCTGCTTTAAAATCAAAGAGGTTTTTTACATACAGATGTATTAAAGGACTATGTGACTTTTAAGGTTATTATGGCAAGAAGTTTATGGCCTTCATATTACCCCTAGACAAGTCCAGTTTAGGCAAACACAGCTAAATAATATCCCAAATTATATTTATTTTGCATCCTTCCTCTTCCTTTCCACCCTGCATCCCCCATACCAAAAAATACCATGCAATACCTATAAGCATCTCAACACTTTTGGCACAAAACCCCAGACACCTCAGGAGTATGCTGCAGGAGATGTCAACGTTCCTAGCATTTATATAAATGTGACCAGTTATATTGCCAGGTCATTAAAATTTGCCACCTCTGTGTTCCTGTTGCAGTGAGCTGTCAAGGCAAGATGGGCTGGATGTGACAGTGCAGCTGCTGTGACTTTGTTCCTGCTTGCAGAGACCAGCACGATGCCTCAAGCCTGAACCCACTTTAAAACTTTCTGCCTGGTGAATAGATTAATTTGTAGCAAGATCTAAAAGTCACACATTTTCCATGCTTTATCTCCAGTCTAAAATATCAGCTCAATATCTCTAATGCTTGAGACACAGGAAAAATGAGGAACGTGCCCTTTAAAGGGTATGTTTCTATTCTTCTTGCCGATCGCCGCTTCTTGTTTCGCCACCTTGCCAACCCGCACAGCATCTTAGCAACATCCCTGGCAGCATGCTATAGGGAGGCAATCCTAATTAGAGTTATCAAGTTCATCTTGATTTTGACATGATGCTGCACACTGCTGAGCAGACTGCGGCTGATCCATCATCCCTCCCTCTGCCCCCCAGATGTAGCACAGCTACAAATGCTCAGCTCAGATCAAGTTTTAAAGTAAAAGAGAAGTCACCAGCCACTTGCAGCAAGTCTCCTGCTGATTCTGTGCCAAAACACTACTGCTTTTCCCCAGAATAAGCCCAGCTCTCTGGTAGATTTGCCAGCTTACACTTCTTTTCTTGATCTGGATCTCAATAATGTAGTCACGAATACATGCCATTTAGAAATGAGTTCATTTTGTATTGGATCAACTCTAAAAGCCTCATCAGGAAGAGGTGGATGAGATGGAAATTAAGCTATAAAACACACTATATCCATGTATTAGAATACAGGAATTGTCAGGTAGCAGTAAATACACTCAAAAGTGTTATAACAATAAATATAGCCTAAAGGGGAAGAAAAATACTTTTTTTTTTCTAGTGTCTGGGCTTCTGAGACATAGTAATGCTTTGAAAATGCTGGTTTACACTTCATTAAGAAACAAGAGCCAACAATATCAAAATTTCTTCTCTTTCTTTTTGGAAAGCCAATCAAAAGTACAGCATGACTTTAAAGTACAGGAGATTTTGATTTTTCCAACATTTCTACTATCTAGTTGTGTTCCTTTAATTAGCTATCTGCAGTACTTAATTTATCTCTAGTGTGTTGTTGTCAGCTTTTTGCATATCTCTCCCAACCTGTGAAAAAATCACAAAAATAGACCTACAAGAACTAATCTTCCTGTTCCCTGTGCAGAGATATTAAAATGGTAATTGCAGTCTTTATACGTCTAAAACCTGGTTCTACTTCTAGATACTTATCTGAAAGCCCAATGAAATTGTGTGATAGCTATTGTTGATGCTACTTACACATTACTGGAAGTTATTGAGATCTGATTATAATCACTGCATTGTAAAAGCTTCACAAACTAAGGCCAAGGTTCATCAGTGCCTTTAATTTCTGTACTGAAGGGTGATTGGACAAATAAGCTCCATTTATTAGTTCTTAGCATTATACTTAGCAGATAGCCATGCGGTCAGATCCCACTTTACTCCTCAATGTAATTCACTGCCCCATACAAACACCTTCTGTCCTCCCCTCCCTCCCCAGAGCCTGCAAACTACTTTGACCTTGTTGCAATTGGCTGCTTGTAAAGATCAGACCCACTTTGAAACTCTCACTTCCAGGTTTCACTGCTATGCAGTCCATGAAAGCACAGACTTCAAAAAAGCTTCTCATAATTTGAGAGTATTTAACAGAAACAGGTCAAAGCTTACACATTGCTATCTCTTGCTCACAGTAGATGAAGGCCTGGGGGGGCATCTTCCACCACTGAAAGTTGTGCATCCCCCAAGGACAGAGCAGGAGGAAGATGTCCCACTCACCCCACTGCCAGACCCATGCATGTGATGCACACCTTGGGATGAACTCACTGAAAGGTGAAGGTGGCTGCTTCTGGGAAGGAGGAAGGCAGAAAACAGTTGCCTCCTGGTTCATGGGAGTCCACCAGCAAGAGAACTCCAAGAAGACAGCTGCTGCCCTTCAGCGGAAGGAGGCAGCATTGATCTCAGCCTTACAGGGCTTCTCAGAGGTACTCTGCCATGCAGGCTCTGACAAAACCAGTCTCCCCTTATCATTTGGACATATCATCTTAGATCAAGTTATTTGAAGACTTTATTTTCCATAGACAGAAGCTGTCCTGGTTTTGCTGGAACTGAATTGTAAAATTCCCTTTTAGTGATTCAGCAGTGTTCCCTTTAAATGAACACAAGTTAATATCAGAGCTTTGGCCAGGATGGAGTTGTTTTCCCTATGAAGTTGATAAATATTTTTGTTTCCACTGGCAGACATTTACATTTTTAAAAGCTTAGCCTGCACCTGTGGTTACAGTTTCTTTTGGTTGGTTTTTTTTTTCTTCTTTCTGCACAAGAGAAAAGGAGAAGGAGCGAAAGGCTGGGACTCTGGGACCGGTGACACAGGACAGATGATCTGGGTATGATGCAAAGTGCCCAATAAAGGTGTATTCTATCCCATAAACATCAGATTCACTATAAAGTGGGGAGCTTGCATGGGACGATCCCTTCAACCCTTCCTCCTCCTTCTTCGATTCCTTCTTCGTGATGATGGCCCATATCGCTTTGTGAGGCTTACCCCTCCCTTGTCCAGTTGTCATTGCTGTACGGCCGGTGGCTGCTGTTTGTGAGCCAAGTATAACTTTGATTGCTTTATTATCAGTGTTCCTATTCCTGTTACAATTAATTGGCATTATTATTATCATTTAAGTTTGGTTTGTTTTAGCTATTAAATAGTCTTTATGTCAACTGACAAGTTCTTTATTTTCACTGTTCCCATTCCCTTCCCCACCCCACCAGGAAGTGGCAAGGAGTTGAGTGAGTGAACTGTGTGTATTTAGATGTTTGCTGGGTTAAACCACAACAGCCCTTTTGGGTGCTCAATGTGGGGCAAGACGATATTTATTTGGCACCCAACTAAATAACTTATCCAGGAGAACTGCAGGCTTGTAATTTGAGTGGCTCTAAAAGTTGAGATAAATACTGATTCTGACTAGGATATATATATTGTACTGGTTTAATAGTTGGGCATAATGTTGACATTTTTGCTCTCAAAAGTACTGTGCTGATACCCACAGTTTTGTTATGGAATATTCCGCTTGCCATTTCCGGCTGTGTCACAGTACCATTTGTCCTGCCCTGAGAGACTATAGCAACAGATGAACCCCCAGTTTTTTGGGCTACATGAACTCTTTTTAGAGATGGCCCATGGACTAGGAAAATGCTGTCCGTGTGTCTATACGTACATATATTGAGTGATGTGAAATAGCCAGTGGTGACTTCAGTGTAATGTATATGGTATAGAATAAGGAGCAGAAAGACTAAGCGAGAATTGTCACCAGTTTAAGTAGAGGCACCTTTCTTTGTCACAATCCAGACAGACTCTTCAAGAACCACAAGTGGTCTGATTTTTCATTTCAAATGCACAATCTGTGCTAAAATGGTGAAGCAAAGGTTACACTTAGAAATATAGGACAGAATGGAGATCTTTTGCAAACTCAGTATTTTTGATTCCAGAAAAAGGGATATCAAAGAGGGAAGAAAGTGAACAGGTTATGCTGTTAAAAACTCTCCTCTAACATTTGGATTTAGTTCAGTGGTGTTTGGCAAGTCCTCGCAATGGGCAGCTTCAAATACCCTAGAGTAATTGCAAAAGAGACCCCATTATGAGACATTGATGAGGAAGACTATTAAAACTGAATATACAGTTTCCTCTGATGAACTTTCCTACTTCATTTTTACAGAAAATAATGTAGTTCCATGGTTTTTTTTCCCTTTCACTAGAAGTGTAAATTACAGTCCTATAAATTCACTTACTGTCAATTAAATTAAATAAACATTGTCTAAGTGCATTAGGAAGAGATACAAAACAATTCAATACCAGGCTTAGTTATTGAGGAGGCTTTTTAATGAACATAAATTGATGTAATTAAAATAAATCTGCTTTTCACGTTTCTTGAGTAGATGCCCTGTAGCTATTCCTGTAGAACACTAGAACAGAATAAACACTGAGCCAAAGCTACTATCTTTCCTCAGATTAAATGACAGCTTCCTGCTCTCTGGGATTTCAGAGATGAGTAAGGCTGGAGGATGCTCCCTACTTAAATGGTTGTTAAAGGAATGTAAAAGAGAAGATCAAAACTCACGTTTTTTGATAAATTCATTTTTCCCTCCAAACACCACCTTCTTTTTATAGAAGGAAATGAGTACACAAAAATGCCTTTCAATATTACTCTTTAAAGGCCATTGGTAACGAGTTGGTATGTTCCAAGATTAATGCTTTTGGAAGGTATTTTGCAAGTTGTGATACAGTCTTATGCTAGGAGCACATTTAAAACCAACACACAAGGTTAGAAAAGTAGTTTTCTAAGATCTATCTCTCTCAGTTTGTCCCCCTAAAATAACAGCAATAGGATCATCATAATTATAGACTGTTTAAGGGTAGGAGGTACAGGTTATATCTGGACCAGCAGGTGCCAGATATGCCCATTAATAAACCTTATAGAGCTGAAGAGAACAGGGAGCTAAAGAAGCTCAGCTGGAACGTATTAGATAAGTAGATTGAGATTAATAGAAAATTATCAAAGCTGTTGACTTTTGAGTCCTACACTCTGGTGGTGGGGATGGTGATGATGCTTAATGTGGAGATGTGTGCATTCCCAGAGTTCCCATCTTAAACTGCTCTGATGTGGAGATGTGTGCGTTCCCAGAGTTCCCATCTTAAACTGCTCTGATGTGGAGATGTGTGCATTCCCAGAGTTCCCATCTTAAACTGCTCTGAGCTCACCCCACGAGGACATTGCCATTAGTGCATGGGTCCTATATAAATAAAGGCCACTGGTCAGCTCAGCTCAGTTCTTGAGATTGCCCCACAAATAGTATTTGGCTTTAGAGCACAGATAAGGCATAAGAAAAAAAATCCCATATGTGACACCGCCACCATTCTTCCCCTCACCTTCACTTGTCTGGTCTAGGTCCTCAAGCTGAACTACCACTGCCTGTGTCAGACAAATTCTCCAAATCAACTTCCACGTTAGGAGTTCTCCTTCACATGGCAATTTTTTTCTGGCTGAAAAATAGAGAAAATATATTTTTTTGTGTGCAACAGTGTCATTGACAATTAGTGCCTTTGGCATCCCCTCTACAGAGAGAGGAATTTTACTCTGTGGATAAATAAAGATCTTAGGTCTCCAGGGCTGTCAGCCTTTAACAAACAATAAATGCATGCAACATTGTAGAAGGGAATATAAATCAGAACAGCAACCTGAAGGGTCCTTAATAACACAATGTATGTTTATCTCCAGAAAAGAAGGCTCAGCAGCTAGCAAACACCACAAAATTCCCTCACACCATGCTATTGTCTGTGGCTCTTAAAAAGGTAAAACACGCTTGAATAGATGTCAATGTTCTTAACACTGGAGACCTGCATGCTTAGAGAAAGGAAATCACAGCACACTATATCTCCTGAGGCAGTACAAAGTACTTTTCCTTATAATTGCAAGCATAAGATTTAAAAACATTTCCATAGCCTTGATGAGTCGTGTTGAAAACTGGCAGCGTACCAACCACTGGTTTAGGCTGTGGGACACAACATGTAAAATCCTTAAATCTCAATGCACATGTTTCTCCGCCCCTAGAAGATGGTGGCTTTGATAAAGGCATATAGCTGGGAAGCACAGGAGTTCACTTATAGAATGCTTTTAGGGTGAGGCAGTTCTGTTCTTTTCAATATATAAATCTTTCCCCTCTTCTCCCCTTCCTTGAATTTTCAAGGTTATTATCTCAATGCTCTTTCCTTGGTACCGATTCCTCTGAACTTGAGTTCACAATGACTCACAGCAGGGAGGCACAGAGAGAGCTACCACTGGAAGCCTCCTCCCTGGAGAAGCTTCACAATGCTGCCTATTATTTAGCAACTTGAAACGCTGGCTTAATGGCACACATCTCTCACACATCATTTCTTTCATTTTTCACCCTGGGGACCCAAGGCACAGAGACGTATCTCCACTCCATCCCACCCTCCTCACTGGCAAGGTGCATGAAAGCAGAGGGGCTGCCAATCTCCAGACTGCAGCTGAGACTCCCAGCACTGGTGTTCAGTAAATTGAAGTGGTGGGCTCCACCACTCAGTTCAGTCATGTATTCACCCACCAGTGAAAGCCCTGAAAATGGTTGGAAAAATCCAGCATATCTTAGGTGTGTAATAATTTTGGGGGTGTTTTCCTTGGCCATCATCATTCCTCTAACCCAAAATCAGAGGTGGAACGCAGTGTAGAAGACACCCCAGAAGCTTTGAATGTGCTGCAATGGGGGTTGAGGGCTCCTCTGCTGGTGCTCAGTAGAATACCTCCTTAGCAAAAGATCTCTCTCATTGCAGTTTAAAAAGTCAGCCATCCCTCCTTGGACTCCCACACAGTATTTATTCAGCAGATACTAGGGATACACAAACATAAAGATCTGCAAGGAAATCTACTCCCCCGGCCTCATTAGTGATGATAACAGTGCAAACCATTCTGCCTTCATGTGGGCTGCAGCCCTGCAAGCTTGAAGACAGAGTCTTGCAGGTGGACAACAGGATACAGGGCCATTATGTGGTATCGGCAAGCCCTCAACCTAACCTACCAGGCATTTAAATCTGGCCGTGTTATCTACCATTCCTTTTAAATTTCTCTGTTCCGAAAACCACGGCAGGTGAACTCCAATACCATGCACTGACTCACAAATAGCTATTCATTTTCAAGAAATCTTTCACCTGAATCTTTTGTTAGAAGCTTCTAAGGAAAACATCAGGTAATAGAAAGTGTAGGTGAAGTGACAAGTTGAACTGATTGCACACAATAAACAAAATGTCTGGGGTTTCAGTATGCCATAGCTTTGTTTGGATGAACAGGATAACAATGTGAGCCCAGTAGC
>NW_010203970.1:8875-9722 GCF_000695765.1 Mesitornis unicolor
ACCACGTGATGCCGAGTGTGTCTCCTTGCCTTTCAGTTCTTTCCCCCCCCCGACACATTTGCTTCTCCGTTACCCATTTGCAAGAGAAAAAAGGCAAAGCCTGTCCTCTTCCACAGGCTTCTCTGTCCCTGTTCTGGCCCCAGCACCATAATCCCCTGTTGGCATATGTAGTAACTGTCTTAACATATACACAGTTATTATTAATAGCTGTTATAATAATAGAAATAATTATGGGTTTTACAGTCTCATGGCCTGTATAACAATTTGTTGCAGTTCAAACATTAGTCACATTAAGTCCAAGATAGTAATGGTAACGTTCAGCCCTTGTGATGACTAGACACAGGGTGCTGGATGATTGCTTACAGCAAAAATTTTTATTTACAGGGTACTGTAGAGATGGCAGTGCTGCACTATTAAAAACATATTAAATTAATTGAATTCAAACAGCCAGCCACAATAACAAAAAGGAGAAAGTATATGTCTTTGAGGACAGTATCTCTCTGCCTCTGACAGTCAGCACTTAAAAAAGGATCCTCCTCATGAAATGCAGCAAATGCACAGAGATGGCTCAGGTTTTACTTTTGCTTCTGTAACCTTCTCAGGGTGCAACAAGAGTAGAAATGGGGAGTTTTCCCCTCTTTCCCCCACGCATCTTAGCAATCTAAGAATAGTACAGATTAGAAAAAGCAATTGCCACCCTGGATCGCTCCCCATCAGGACAAATGCCTGCAGAATCTAAATGTCAGTTGGGCACGGATCGTTCCAGAACAACAGAGGAATATGAGCTATATGTAGGCTGGGACAGGCTTTCCCTTCCTGCTCTTTCACCATGCCCCAAAACCCCCCT
>NW_010203970.1:9753-14436 GCF_000695765.1 Mesitornis unicolor
TCCATGTAGGTACATGGACACTGCAAATCCAGGAGCTCTGAGACATGTTGGGGCTCAGAACATAGGCTCTGAGCTGAACAAAACCCAGAAAAGGTGCAGCAGTTTCACAAAATTTCAAGTCAAAACACCGCAACATTCAAAAACCTATGCAAAAACCAAACTACCCTGTGGAGGAGGTTAAGGTCTTATTTGGAACCTTCTTCCTCATGTGCAAATTCTATTTTTCTTAGTATGAAATCTGCCATTTTCATGTGATCACACAATTGTAGGCAATGGAGCCTTATCCAAGCCAGCAGAAATTTCAAGCCTGACTACACTGGAGAGGAAGGAAACATGTGCCCCGGCACAGCAATACCAGCAGTCTCTGCTGGCAAATGGCAGCTGGATTAAGCATAAATCAAATTAACAGAGGGTGGAGAAAGAACACACTCTCTTCCCCAAGGGCACGGTGGTAAAAAAGCTTCAGAGCGAAAGGGCTGAGCACACCCACAAGCTGCTGAACTGTGCCCTGCCCTGGGCCAGCCGCAGTGATATCCCCGATCTCCAGCCTCCAGCTCTTTTGAGCACTGGTTTTGTACCCCCTGCTGCTGCTGTACAAGGTATTTCTCCCCTCCAACACTCATCTTGAAATTGCACTGCAGCCCTGAGCTGGCCTGACCGTGCTCACATCCCTTCTCCAGCGTAATCCCTCAGCTATTGCTGTATGGGAGAGGCACCCCTGTCCCATGCACGAGGCAGTGCTTGGAACATGAATATTTCAGAAATGAACACAGACTTAAAAAATTATTAACACATTTCTGCAATCCATGCTCAAGGATTGCTGTAAAATAAGAGAGAGCCTTGCTTTCAGGGTCTTGCTTCCCACTCTCAGACTGATCTTGACAGTATTTAAAATACACAGCTACAGTCTTATTATGAAGTATTAATACAACAGATCTCAAGGATATTTATCGACTGCTGCTGTTAAGAAACATTTTGAAATGGTTTCTTGACTCCCACTAGATCCTACACTAAGTTAACATTTCCCAGGAGTTTATTTGTATTTCAAAGAAGAACACACTGACCGTGTTCTCACTTTCCAATATTTCTTCCAGACACAAGGGATTATTTACCCATACTTGCATGCAAATATCTCATCTAATTCATTTTGTTCTTTTAAAATGCTGTTTAAATAAAGCTTTTCAGGGAAATAGAGCCTGTTTCAATTTATCTTAGTTGAAACTAGGACTATAAATCTCTTCAGTTTCCTTTATTGATCTTAGACAAAATTACAAATATAAATTACAGCTGCTGCAAATTAAATGTTCTAATGACTGTGTTTGAAAGCATATGCAGTAGCGTCAATAACACATTAGATAAGACACAGCAAGAGCTGCATAAAGCTACCATTCCCTGGTGAAATCAAAAAGACTTCTGTGGAAACCCACAGCCAGCGGGTCCTTTCTCCTACAGCCAGATTTCTCTCATATCTCTGATTAATTTATAAAATTAGCTACACTAGATCTACACAACTTGCAGATGGTTTAATGCACCCCCCAAGAAAACTCAAGTTTTCAATTGGTTTGAGAGCCACCATTGTAAAAGGGGCTAACAGCCACTAAAAGTCTTGTTTGCACAGAATATGAGTTGGATGGGACCCTGAAAGATCATCCAGTCCAACCCCTGCCAGAGCAGGATCACCTAGACCAGGTCACATAGGAACACATCCAGATGGGTTTTGAATGTCTCCAGAGAAGGAGACTCCACAACCTCTCTGGGCAGCCTGGGCCAGGGCTCTGTCACCCTTACAGTAAAAAAGATTTTCCTTATGTTCACCTGAAACCTCCTATGCTTGCTCTTGGACATCTTCCTTGTCACTGCACATAAATGGCAAGCTTTGGCTGAAACTGTATTGTCTGTCTTCAGGAAACCAGGAGGAGTTTCTACACTGGACCAAGGCAAGAACCCAATAATGGCATGTCGTGTTGAATCACCGTCCTTGAAGAGGCAATACATATTCCATACAGCCCACACTGAAATACATACATATATCTCCAGATTAACTGTCCTGCTATTGTTCTTCATTCTTGATCTCACTAAGAACACTGGCCACAGGGTCATGTTCTACAAGGGCAAATATCAAGTGATGCTGCTTCAGGTATGATGCATTTCTTATGAAGAAGCTTCTATTTCACAAAGCAGCTTAATCATCAGTTTTCTACACCACTGACACTTAGACCCTTATGCACAAAGGTATCTGTTTACCAGGTCATGAAATTGCAAGTATAATATCAGTGACTTTGCTGCACTTGATAAAACCATTAAAACATTTCATTTTGCTGCCTACTGAGCTTTAAAAAAACCCCGACATTGGAGAGAAGTCAACATTCTTGTTACAATCTAAATATTTCAAAATACCTGCTTTTCTGCTTGTGATCTGTGGACATGCATTTTTCCTTCACCTCAGTTCTGCCACTACTTTCTGGTACAGACAACACTGCAAATACCCAGAAAAACTGATTCTTTTTATGCTTTCTTAAGTTTTATATGATCACAAAGGCTCTCTGAACATGTATATCTGTGTGTAGTCAAAGTATTAACATTTCTACAAATTTCATAAAATAGGTACCTCAACAACTATACAAACAAGCTCTCCATTTATCTGGAGGTAAATGCAGGACACAGGGACTGGAAATCCTGTTGTCTTTGTGACTCACAGAGGTAATTTCATCTAAGCAGAATTCAACTGGCTTGATAGACACTGTCGTTTCAGAGCTTAACAGCCAATAAAGCGCTGTTATTGGCAGTCTTGCTTGTAAATAAACAAACAGCAAGCTTAAGCTGAAACTGTATTGACTGTCTTTAGAAACCAGAAAGACTTTGCACACAGGACCAAGGCAAGAATGTAATACTGGCAAGTGGCGCTGAATCAGAAGAGTAGACCTGACAGATCCTCCTAGCCTGTGACTTGTCCCATAGATGGGACTTCTGTGCTTACAACAGGCAGTAGACCTTGACTGTCTTCCCTGATCACATAAGCTAACAAGCAGGAAAACAGCTGGAGCAGCAATCTTTGTTCTATTGCTTGTTCCTTGTGTCAGCCAAGCTGCTGTTGAAGAGAGACTTCCACAGATACCTGCTATTACTGGCATCTCTACACTTTTGGAGGGAGAAGTTAGAATTTTTTTTCCAAAACCAAAGTATTTAGTCAAGTTGACCAAATCCTTGTGATGATTCAGGCACCATTTGCTGTTTTAGTAGTGAGATTAGTGGGCATTCCAGTCATATTCTAAACCTCTTGTCAATAAGGCTGATAGACCTGCATCTCCGAGGTTGAGAGACCTGCATCTCCGAGGTTGATGGACCTGCATCTCCGAGGTTGATGGACATGCATCTCCAAGGTGCAAGCACAGGGACATCTCTGAGTAAGCACGGATGTCCTTTTATCCAGGCACAGCATTAATGTAAACGAGCTTCTGACATTATGTTTTATCCTTCACAGTACATCAGTTTGTGTCATTTCATTCATGATTTACTTTGACCTTTAGCTGTGTTTGATATTTTCTGGTATTAAAACTTGACACTTAATAAAGGAAGTTTCATGAAAACATCAGCCAGCAAGCTAAATATCTGCACAGAAAAGGCAGATTTCATAGTGAACTGATAAAAATCATTATCTTGCTGAGAGCCTAGAAAAATCCCCCTTCCTTCAACCAGTTTTATACTGATTCTTTCTCAAAATACCCAGGTCTTCTACTCAGCTCTTCTGAGTAACAGTGCCGTACATACCTGGCTTTGATAAGATTTTTCTCCTCTTCTTTAATGTTACTTAGCCCAAGCTACTCTGCGTGTATACAATCATACATGTACAAATTTCAGTGAGTATCTTCCATGGGAATATTCTGCAAAAATCATCTGCTGGATGAAAAAGTTCAGCAGAGAGAATTATTAACATCCAACAGTAAATGCTGTAACCTTAGCGTTAAATGGCAAAGGGGTAATTACAAAGATCAGGTTGAATACTTTTCACAATGCCTGCAAGCTATAAGGCTTGAAATACTTGCTCTTGGAATAGTAACGCGGTCACACAGGGTCTGGGTGGAAAGAACTGATCCCTTATTGGGCCTGGCCACTCTTCTATTTGCAGAAGGGAAAAGCACAACTTTTGCATTCAAGATGCTCATGGAGCTTTGCAGGCAAAAGAAACATGAAAACCTCTTTGATCATGTTTAAATATTTCAGAGAGGTGACCAGACTGGAAGTTTAATTACCTTAAGCCATGAGAGAGCACAGAATGAGTGCAATGGCAAAGAGAAAGAGAAAAGGAGAAAAAAAATTGATCTTTTTGCAGGACAACGGGATGTTACTATTTATGAACCTGCAGGAGAATTAGAGCTGAAAAAATTAGACAGAAAAGGATTATAATTAATGATGGTAATTCTTATGAGAGGAACCAGATTGCCAGCCCTGGAAACTGCCAGTTCTTTTTAGCCACAATGTACATACAATCTCAATGAGATTATTGCAGTGATCTCTAGCGCAGGACATTATGCTGAGCTGAGAAGTCGAATGTCTGACACACACACAGAATCACACACAGAATCGCTCAGTTGGAAAAGACCTCTGAGATCATCATGTCCAACCGTCCTTGTCTACCCACTAAACCATAACCTTAATTACAGAATCACAGAATCACAGAACGTT
>NW_010203971.1:0-407 GCF_000695765.1 Mesitornis unicolor
CGGGGGATGGTGAATCATTGATGACATGGCTGTTGCGGTGTTGGGACACTGGAGCAGATACAGTAGATCTGGATGGGGGACAGACTAAGCGATTGGAGCATTAGTCAAGAAGCAGGGTATTGACAGGTTTATTTGGAATGACATTTGCACTTGAAATCTGTGGGAACATCTCATAACAGCTCTAAAGAAAAGACATCCTCGTAAAGGGGATACAGAATGTAGTTTTACTAAATGGAACACTATAGAGCAGGGAGTTAGATATTTGAGAGAGCTGGCATTCTGACAGGTAATCTATGATGAGCAAACACTTGCAGATCCTGACCAAGTACCATGCCAAGGTTCTCTGTCAAAGAAGTTTATGCAGAGTGCCCTTGCCAAGTATTCCAGCATTTTGGCAGGAAGGCTTT
>NW_010203972.1:0-6506 GCF_000695765.1 Mesitornis unicolor
GCCCGTTCGCATAGCGCCCCCCTGGCGGGCGTCTTGTGCACCGCGGCACCACCCAAACCCCTTTGGTTTTGGCCCTAATTCCCCTCCTGGTCCCGGTTCGCTGGCGCCAACGTCCCCGACAGGCCGCCTTTAAAGGAAGCGTTAGGAAAAGCATCCCACAACGCTGCTAACGTTGTTCTGTTTCTTTACAGTGCAGCCACAGGGCACGTCCATCCCCACAGAGCCCCAGAACTGAAAGCTGTGAAAGAAAACACACCTTTTGGGTTTTTTTCCAAAATATAACTTTAATATATATATATATGCATATATACACACACACACCACACACACTATATAGAAGCTGAAAAAATTTTTAAAAAAAAACACCAAACCAAAAAATGTTCCACAAACTGTTCAAGGTGTGCACAGTGTACGGGTTTCTGAAAACCCCCATGGCAGCTCTGTTTCTTACCTGCTTCACCAGTTCATGTTTCATTGTCATCAAACTGCAACCCAGAGCTCACCTTCACTGAGCAAAACCACAGTCAAATGAGTAAATGAAGATAAAGATGAAATACTTCTCAACCCAGTCCAGTGTCAAAAAAGCTTAAAAATCTAAATGTACAAATCCAGCCTTAAAATGGTTTAGTGCAAATATGAAAATTAACAGCATAATTTTAAGGTATTTAAATAAGCTTTAATATAACTATAGTGCTTCGTTCCTATACATCTTTTCCCATCAACAGATGCAACAGCACAGGGACATTTCTTGTTAAGAGTGGGTTCAAACCCAGAACCTGGGAAGAAATAGCATACAGTCATTTGTTAAATCATTTATTTATATTTAACTTAAGTTTATTAAAGGGAGATAGGCTATTTATTAGCAGAGGAGCAAAATATTTATCAATTTACTGATTCTGAAGTGGATGGGCAAGGGGAAGGGGAGTGAGGGGGTCAAGAAACGCCATCCCTTTTCCTGACATTCAGCACACACAAATGCTGGTGGTGGAAATGGCCCGACGAGGGCGCAGACAGTCTCGCCTCCTGGCCGCACGCTGCATTAGAAGGTCTCGTCGTCATTGCAGTCGGCCGTCCAGTGCCCAAACATCTCACAGGTGTCACAGTAGGGCCGTTCTTCTCTCCTGCTGCCGTGGTAAGCTGAGTGGGGCGGCTCCTCCAGCATCTGTGCCTGGGTCGGACAGTCTTCAGTGTCGTGAAGGTCAAAGCAGCCGCAGATATCGCAGAAGAGACGAGGTTTCTTCTTTGACAAGCTTTCTTCCTCACTGCAAGATCAGCACCAGCACAAGTCAGGCAGGGCTTCTCCTTCATCAAGGAGAAAGGCCTGCTTCCCTGCCCGCCACGGTAAGCTCTCTTAATTATTGAGGCTGAGGAAACCCCACAGTGGTCAACAAAAAACCTTCTGAAGATCTTCTGATATCTCGACTACCTTGCAAGTAGCTCCCATATATTTGCTTATACTGTAATATTTACTAAACAGACTGCTCTGATTGTGTAAATATTTGCACAAATACAGACATTATTTTAAAAAGAAACACAGGTAAACTAGTTTCTTTACCCTTGAGAGGAGAGATCAGAAGTCACAATACATCAAATAGGTTTTAGTTCTACTTCTCTGGACTGGATCTCCCCGCCTCAATGCAGCTGCCAGCCTTTTGAGAGCAAAGACTCTTCCACTGAACTCAGGAAGGGCCAGGCTCAAGCAAGGCTGACAGCAAACGTCACCATACATCAGTGGGTGCGATCGGTAACGACAGAGAATCACCTTGCATCAATCATGTAAATTCAAAACTACAACAATTGACTGCTACCAACAGTTCCCAATGATCGGTAACTACAGAGAATCACTTTGCATCAATCATGTAAATTCAAAAGTACAACAATTGACTGCTACCAACAGTTCCCAAAACATGGGCCAAGGTTTCCTGGAGGATTTATACCTGTCATAGTTATTTATCTCCTCTTCGTTGCCATTGAGGGCTGCTTCGCACATTCTTTGTATTTTCAAGTTCAATTCTTCATTTCTCCTTTGCAGGTCTACTATCACTGAATTCAGGAAGTCAATCTACCATGGTCAAGAACAAGGACAGTCAGCAGGGTGAGGACGGCACTTCAGAGAAAGCGAGCAACAATGGAAAAATTCTCAAAATGACACGTGCAGATCCACACAAACTCTTTCCACGGGATCGCTGTATTCCAGAGAGCACCCATGGACACAGAGCACAAGGGACAGGAGCTTTCCAAAGTAGCTCCGAGCCCTGCAGTGTGTTTTTGTCCAGGGAGCCAGGCAGTTACACCCAGCCAACACGTCAGACATTGGTGGGTCTCAACCCACCACTCACAGATCTAATTCTTTATCTCCTGTCACATTTTGAGCACAAATCCAGCTGTGTCACGATCAGAACAGCACCTCTGTTCCCCTGAGCCTGCAGCTCTGGTGGACACTCTCAGAGCCGTCCTGGAAGGGCAGTGGGACACACAGTGCACCCACCAGCGCCTCCCAAAGCCAGAGCCACAGCGATCAGTGGGCCAGCACTGCTGAACGTAACCGAGTCGTGCTTGGCAAATGAACACAGTGAATAAAATAAAGGAAGCCAAGAAGTGGAACAAACCTCGTGCTGATTGGAAGGAGGGGTTGCCATCGGCAGGTGAATTCAAGGAGGCAGAAAAACAGAAAGAGATGGGTGGTTGGTGTATGTTAAGCACACTGCTTCTGATCTCTGACAGACCAGGAAGGACTTTTCTTAAGCAACATGACTGACACTGGTGATCTGACAAGGCCTTTTACAACAACCAGAAGGTGCTTCTGTTCTAGCTGTGTTTCCTAGGCATTAGTTGTCACAGGCTGCCCGTTGCACGGCAGTGCTTCACACGTTCATTACAATTCTCATAGTCTTGGATACACATTATCCCCGTTACCAAGCACTTGCTGACTGAGCAACTCCCTTGCTCCATTGCTGCCAGCCCTTCTTCTGAGTCCAGTTCTGCCCCGTTAAGAAGCAGCAAACCTCAACATTTTCAACTGCAGCAGCTTAGAAGCAGCACAGGAGCTCAGGTAGCCCATTTCTACATGATGGCAAGCACCACTGGCTCAGGTGGGCCACACCTCATTCCTGACCACATCCCAGAACCCCCTGGAAGGATCCCAGAGAGCAGCTGATGTTCTCCAGCTCTGCTGCACTGCACCTCACGAAAGGCTGCAGGTCAGAACTTGCCACCCCTGCTTTTCCTGCTTGCTTCCTCATGTTCCAGTAACCTGAGCTAATTCTCCACTATCACTCGTCACTTAATGCTTACTGTCATTAACATTTCTCTTCAGAAGCAGAAGGTTACAAAATAAATCTGCTCATTGTAATCCTAATTTACAAAATCTGATCGGATCTGTCTTTTGAAAAATGTATCACTCTGCTATAGACACACTGCTGGTTTAGCATGCTGATATTTCAGATCAAATACCTGCTTCTCTTTTGTAATCTCATCTTGAAGCAGATTAGCAGCAATGTCACCTTTAAAGGAAAAAAGAAAAACAAAGTATAATATGACGCACACAATGGCTTAGTCAGAGACTGAAATAATGTAACAGTCTCTCGTCTCCAAATCACGTTACTCTTGCATCACTCAGTATGAGCTTTGGGTGACTCTTTTGGGGAATTGTTTTGACCACTGCGTTACAGAAGCATATTCAATACTGCATGTTACTTATTAAAATAAATAAAAAAATGTATGTATAGGTGACAGCTAAAGTTCACACATCTGCAAGGGAACGCTCCTCTGATGCAGAGCTGAGGCTGCCGTGGTACAAAGTTTAAGCAGCTCAACGGGAGGTAAGGATGAGCACAGAAACAGTGGGGTTCTGAGTGCTGTGCTCAGGGAGGTGGTTTTGTTACAATGTCCACACGTTACTGTAGCTACAGGGAGAAAAACCAAAATCAGTCTGAGAAAGGCTCTTGGCAAAGAAGCCAAGAAAAGAAGAACAAGAAAAAGTTGTATGGTCTACACACATTTCACTTCAAGTCCAATTGCCCCTCACCCCGGTGTAACTGGGGTTAACTGGCAGTGTTGGTAGCTGTCATATTTTGCAGCTGGTCAGATTTCCTTCATTCAAATCTTATGTGTGCTCTACAACAGGAAAGTCACGTTTCTGAGGAGGTTCAGTTAGTTACACCTCCTTTTAACCATCTGGTTAATGGCTGCAAAAATCTACATGATGCAAGCTGCAGGCACAGCGACAGCAGAGGGCTCTCTTACCTGAGGAGCCCATTACAGCTGAAGGCTGTTCGTTGCTTCCCTTGAGTTTTTGCTCCAAGTTCTTCACCTTTTCCTCCAGTTTCAGTTTGTCAGACTCCAGTGACTGAACCACTGACTGCAAGGTTTTTGCTGAAGCGTTTTCTCCACGGAGCACTGTGATCTGTAGGAATGATTTGAGAATGCTTAGGCCTTCCAGAGTGAAGTCAGCACCAAGGCAACATCCTTGGTAGTAAGGGCTAAATAGCCACCAAAAACACATGCCAGAAGTCACTTATCACAGGTATCTAGAGACTCCATCCTAAGGTTTAACTATGCTACATTACTAAGGAAAAACCATCAGCCAGCTCTTCAGTAGCAAGCATACAAAGCCACGTGCTTCTAGCCATAACAATCTGAAACGAAATATTACCCCACTGTTCCTCGTTTACCTCATTTCTGAGTTTTTCCAGTTCCTCATCTTTCTGTGCAATCAAGGCACTAGTAACACTGATGGATTTTTGTAAAGATGCTCTGTCTTCATCAATTTCTTTTTTTAATGTTGATTCTCTAAAACAAAACCAAATACAACCAGAAATCATCTAAAGAATAGATTACTGCAATTGCCTAAAGAAGTTTGATTTAATTTCAAGTATAAAACTACTGTAAGGAGTGGTTCTTAAAAAGCAAATTTCCATTCTGTACTCGACTAAGATTTTACATACATATAAACATTTCAGATGTTTACAACTGTGGAAACAAAGCAAAAAATTTACCTAGGCAGCACATGCCAGAATCTGCCAATCACCATATCCATTTGAATTTAAAGAAGCAAGTTAATAGACTGGGGAGATACAGGATAAACAAACACGTTGCACAGTGTTCCATAAAACCTAACTTCAGAGTTTTGTTACTTCTTGAAAATTATTAACAAGCAACAAAACACACATGCAAAGCTCATTATACAAACTGTCATGCAAAGCATTGATGATGCTGGAAATATCAGCTGGTCCTCACTAATTCCAGTGACATTGCCATTCCCTGAAACACGGACTTGGAGAGTTTCTGGGCCTTTACCAACTGCTTATGCAGCACAAAGCCATGGGGATTTGTTTTACTTCAAGGAAGAAAGGTTCAAAAGAAATCCTCAAAGCAGTCAGAAACCCCTTTGGTGTTCCTGTGTGCACTTTTCCCAACCTCTTCAGCTGATCTATTCAAAAGCAAGACTTCTGCCTACACTTCCTGTCCTGACAGACATCTCGGGGCATCCTCGCTGTGACACCCTCACATGGGTGCTAACGAGTCTCCCTGAGTCACACAATGCACACAGATGAGCAGTGGTCCTCTGGTGTGAGGACTACTGCTGCAAAAAGTTTCTTACAAGCTGAAAGGGTTTTGTGTGGTTAAAAAATTTGTTCCTTTGAAATCTGTGTTTACTTTTCTAGAAGAGAAACTTGTTTGTCAGAGCACCAAGCAGTGCCCAGCAGCCAGCTGTCAGCTCTCCAAGCTCCCATGGCAGGGGTTGGACTGGATGATCTTTAAGGTCCCTTCCAACCCAAACCATGCTGTGATTCTGCAGGGGCAGTTTCCTACGCAGTTCCACATGTCGGTTTAGACGATCACAGCAGTCAGCTGCTTCTCTTCCTGCTGCCGGCAAACAGGGCTACCTGCATCAAACCCACTACGCAAAAAGCACAGAGTAGCCAGTATTCAAAGATACCAAATGACACAATGCTGTCTTTTAAGTAACTGAACTGCACTTTGCTCTCTTAGGACTGTTCAAGGGCTCAAAAGCAAAACGCATCCTTGCATGACAATGCTCAGGAGATAGGGGACAGATATTAAGTTCAAATGGAACAGTTTTCATATCCACAGTATCTACAGTTAGTGAGAGCCATGATACCCAGAGCATGAAATACAGCAAGTCTCAGCGACTCAAGGTAAAGAGGAAACTCAACAATGAGAGCACAGTTACTGCAATTCTGTCATTGTTAACGTTAAACTCGGGAATGGAAGCAGCAAGTGGAGAATCTGGGGTTTAGAAAAGCTGATGCAGCTACCACATGAGAACCAAAAGGTTGATTTTGGTTTTGGTATATTTTTACAATGAGAGAATTCATATAAGCAGAAACACAACAACTTGCAGGCTGCACGATCTTGCCTTCAAATACAAGTTATACTCCTGCTAATAAAAACCAAAAAGGCAATGGCATTGCATGGATCTCCTCACCAACCCTGATTCAGCAAGGCCCTGACAGCGTGACAGCAATCTCTGTTCTTCAGCA
>NW_010203972.1:6537-54464 GCF_000695765.1 Mesitornis unicolor
TGTAGCCTAACTGGTCTTTTTAAACGCTTTGCTGAATCAGATCAAAAGCGTGGGGTGGTGTGTGTGTAAGAAACATGCCACCAACGCCTGGGATGCTGCTGGCAGAGCAGAGCTGCCCTCCTCCATCCACAGAGCTGCAAATCCAGTGTTACTGGAAAGCACACCTGGAAGCTGCTGCACACAAGCTCTGCTGGTACCTGAGACTTCTTCCGACCTTCCCTTTGCTACATACGCAGCTGGAGAAGCCCCCGTGACTCCTCATGCTCAGGAGCTTGTTACTGAGCCAGTGGCTTCACTTTTTGGTCGGATCTTCATCTTAAAGATCAAGACCAAATATATGCTTTTTGTACAAATACGGTTAACTCACAATTTATTAGGCTTGGTTTCAACCACCACAAGCATTTAAGTGGTTGAAAAAGGCAAAGAGGTTGTGAGCATATAAATATATATTTACAAATTCAATATAGGAGTCTAGAACATAAGGGAAGAGAAACAAGAGAAGAAAAGAGGAAACAAGAGGGAGAAAAGGTGGCTGTACTGTAGCATTACTTTGGTCTTTTACAGGGCCGTCTCTCCAGCTTTACAGCTCCACTTGGAGGCCCTCTAAAGCTCCACAGACACAGCAGGTCCATGTCAGCACTCACTGAGAGGTAAGTGTGGATCACAGCTCCCTTCCAGCAGCAGCTGAGAGCAGCTTCAGCATCGTTTGTGGTGTGATTCATACGAGAGACAGTAAACATAAGGAGCCTGTGTTGAATGTGAGTAACTGCATAGTGATAACTTGGAAGAAAAATCTTGTGGGAACTATTTATTTTATGAGGGAAAGGGGAGGAATAAATTTATTCAGTGAACTTAAAACTTTTCCCCTGCCAATTCAAGTCCAAAATATCTGCTTGCCAGCAGGTTTTAAAGAAAACCAAAATGCCATTTCACACGCCATTTTCAAATTACACTTTCTTGAGAAGGTTAAACCATGGTTGGAGCAGTGTGTGGAAGTCACGGGGGAGAGAGGTGTTTGTTTTGTTGTAACGTAAAAAAATCACCCAGATTCTTCCCTTACTACAAAAATAAGAAATTCTAAGAATGAAGCAAATACCTTAAAGTGATACTGGGCAAGCTTTAAAAATGCAAGATAACAAGAACCACATGTTAGAAACATGGAGTAGAAATGCGAAATACTGTAAGGAAGAACTAAATTTGCACCAAGGGGCTTTTTTGTTTTGGTAAAAAATATAGACTTTTAAAGTGTGTATATATATAGAGAGATATATATATATTGCTGAGTATTTTACAAAACAAAAGCAAGACACCAAGGGACAAAGGCAGCCAAAATATGTACAACAACTTTACTAAAAAAAAAATAAATTATTTATTGTAACGTGGATAGACTTTCTTGAGTCTTACCATTAAAGACACACAGATATAGCAAAGGAAGCAAGGGTAGGAAAGGGAAGAGAGAGGAATGAAATGAGTATCGATAAATAGCGCAAGCTCAAAGACAGTCAGACAGTTACAACCCACAACGAACCTCACAAGCTGAAGTAACACAGAACCCCCCTGGCCTCAGAAATCTCAAACTCCTGTCACTCCTGAGGACTGTTTCATAAAGGGAACTGCTAAAGAGGAGAATTCCTGGGGGTGGAAGGAAGGGGAGAAAACTGTTGCTAGAGATTTGACCCAATTGAAGCAAAAAGAGGTCTCTCTCAGTATCTCAGATTCTTAAGGCAAAAGGAAGAAATCATCACTCAGCACCAGTGGAATTTGGGAATTTAGAGAGACTCTTTTTTATTTAATTAGCTCTTTGTTCAGCTTGACATTTTTGTTAGCAAGTCATGTCAGATGCTGGGATATTTTGACCCCTAATGGCCTGCAGGCTGCTTCAGTGAGGGTCACTTTGTTACTTGTTTTGTCCTTTTTATTGGAGTTGATTCAGCACTGCTGAGGGATGTCACTGAGCCTGCCACAGACCTGGGCATCGCAGTGTAACCCACTGAAGGTAATGCTAAAATTCACTTTAAAGATTTCACAATTATCTAGGTTATTTAGAGTGAAAACAGGAGAAGGAAAGTCAGAGCCACACACCTTTTTATAAGTTACTAAAGAATTTGTCTTTTAAATAAAAGTACACTGTGAAACAGAACTGCTGGGAAGTACTGAATGAATCTTGGGTCCCCACTTCCTTCCTTTCTTCAAGTAACTTTCAGGATTTACACTATTTAAAATACATGTTTTAAACATGTTCAATAACAGGCTATAAACAGCATTCCAAGCTGTCTGCAGCATTAATATCCCCCTTCTCCCTCCCTTCCTCCACATCAAACGTGCTGGAGATGATCCTCAGTTGGTGTAAACATACTCATTATTGTGGATGTCAAATGGTTTTACACCAGCTAGGGATTTCTCACCTTATCTTCTCTCATCTTAAAAAAAGAAAATAACGTACACGTATGCCACTCTATGCACTGAAGGCTGCAGGTTGGTTAAAACTGGAGCTTCAGCTGCCACTGCCCTCTCTGTACCACAACTCTTCCTTCCCCGAGGAAGCTCTACCCAGTGTCACAACACCCCGTGTGCCTGCTGTCCTACAGCATGGGCCAGAGCAGGGTATGACCCCCCTCCCAAATAACATTAGGGAATATAAAGGGATCAGTGTGAAATACTGAGTAGCTACGGATGTGCATGAATAGCAAAGTGCCACTTGCTGTTCCTTGTTGTGACCATTATAAAGACAGGAAATTTAACAGGGGTTGGTTTGTTTTTCCTGGAAGAGAATTGGTGTCATGGAGAGCTGCATCTTTTTCTAAAGATTTATATAACTGCTTTTCAAAAGCCCACATTTTCCTGAAGACATTGTGGCACCTACCCAAGTGGCTTTCCATGCACATATTGCAGAAAGACAGTAAATTTTGTAACTTGGAACCACTTATTGAACAGCGCAGTTTACACATGGATGCCTCAGTCACCCAGGACAAATCTGGTATTTAAAACCAGTGCTGAATGAACTGCAATAACTGCTGCCCCAATGAACTCAGTATCTCAGAATTATGAGAACAAGCCATTCAGTGCTGAATAACTGCTTTTCTTTCCTTTTTTTAATAACAATCCTTAGCATCCCTGTATTTCTCCATTATTCCTTCAGAACCTGGCGGCTCCCATCTGTACACAGCATTTTTATCAGACTGAGGGACAATCCAACATTCCAGAGCAGACTAAAACCAAGCACTAAACTGGTTACTGAAAATGAAGAGAACTACTGCAATGCAAGAGGTGCATAACTAAAGAGGAAATGGTAAATACCACTGCTTACACGAATACAGTTACATTTCCTTCTCACTTTTAATAAAATGTGGAGGATACCATCCATAATCCAGTGTGCGTAACAACCTCAGCACTTTTAACTACGATACAACAGAAAAGAACTGCTTTCTCAGCAGTGTTTTTGTATTGTGTTTTCTGAAGTTTTCTGCAGGACTCTATAGTTAAACACACATCAGAAAAAACAACTTACCTCTTTTTCATCTCTAATAACTGGTTATTGAGTACTGATCTCTCCTCTTCCAGCTAAAACACAAGTACAAAAAGACTACTGTTAATACAGTAAGGATTGTTTCCTTCGTATAATATATCAGGGGATCATTATCATCATAAAACAAACACAGGAGAGGCCAAAGAGCCTAAAAATCCTCAAAGTAATTGATTTTCTACCAGGACAACACAGGCACACAAACACAAATGGTTCAGTGACCAAGAACATCAGCTAGCGAGGGGCTGTTCCTGCTTTATATGGCATTTTCACATCCCGTGCACACAAGAGCGGTAAGGCCAGCAGTGCCTTATCTGAGATTTCCAGCCTCATGCACACCAAAGAGAACTGCAAATCTTTCTGTGCCTGGCTGTGAAGTTTAGCCCAGCATTGGTGAATTCCCAGATTTGCTGTTGTTTTGACATGGATAATTGTACTACTGATCTGTATTTGTTACTGTACTGTTATTTAGAGATAAATTATTGATCCCTAAAGCTGTTGGTCTGGTGTCTGTTACTGTATCCTGAACCTGTAATTCGGCAGGGCCCCTTTAAGCCTTTAACCTCCTTTAGGGGGTAGACAGGAATGGTTGGACATGATGATCTCAGAGGTCTTTTCCAACCGAGCGATTCTGTGATTGTGTGTGTGTGAAGCCTTTAAAGTGAGTAAGGCCTTCCACTGAAAATATTGTTGCTGCAGGTTCTTGGTTCAAACTGACAGCACACATCACTTTAGGAAAAGCAAAACAAAACCACCACTGTAATTTCTACAACAACAAAACTGTAAAGCCCCACCACAGAAACACTGCAGTAACTGAACTTCAAGTAAAGTGAAGAAATTAAGTATTTTTCAGGCAAATTAATTCTTTTTCACCGCGTCCTCCTTTCTTCTTACTAAGTGGCCAAGGTCAGCAATCAGTGCCCTGCAGAACTGGTTATAGTAGCAACCACCAGTGCCTTGACTGGAAACAGCCTCTGGATTTCACAGCTTTCAGGGTTCATCCACAAGGTTATAGCAAGACGTGTTTATAATGGAAACCTTCGTGCCCCGGGAACAGCAGCAAACAGTCTCTTACTGACTGAATACTCCCAGCACTTTGCAGA
The DNA here is from genome assembly GCF_000695765.1 of Mesitornis unicolor. Classification (NCBI taxonomy): domain Eukaryota; kingdom Metazoa; phylum Chordata; class Aves; order Mesitornithiformes; family Mesitornithidae; genus Mesitornis; species Mesitornis unicolor. The sequence continues at coordinate 11,164 of NW_010203972.1, forward strand.
CATTCAGCTTGGGCACAGAAAGCCCAGCCCTAACCCTAACCCTAGGTATTGGTATCATTTTGCTGGGTCTTAGTCAGACAACTTTATTGATACAAAAAATAGATACTAGAATGGTGCAGAGATTTATGTTAACAAGCCTTACAGAAAATCAAAACTCTCTCAAGGAAAGCAACCACCATAACTGTGAGCAGCCATAGTACTATGGGGCTGTGGCCAAATTCTTCCTGCGGGCGAGTCAAACCCAGCAATTCCACCAAGAGCACAAAATAAACCCCATTTCCGAGAACTTTTGTCTGCTTCCTATGCAGAGGTGGCCTATGTGAAATCCTTACATGTGTCCAGACTGATGACAAAAAAAGAGAAGGAATAAAGAATATGCAAATTCTGAGAAATGTTTAACTTCTAAATCCCAGTGAGCTGCCCCTCTCCAGACCCCCTCCCCTCCACATCTATTTTATGCTGCCCCTCTCCTCCCTCAGACTCACTCTCTTGTGCATCGTGCTTTTCCAGCTGGTTTTTTGGACTACTTTTCCTCTACCAGCACCATCATTTCCCTGTCACAGTGTGCAGCATTAACCTGGCCATGTTCCACGAACAAATCGCTTTGTTTCACACTAGGCTGCCTTCACTTTCTGGCATTTATGCTCCTGACTGCCGCTTGCAATGGGAAAAACCTCACCCTGACATTATCCATCCTTAGCTTCCCAGAGGCCATGTCCACGGTGCTCCAGGATGCTCTTTTTCCCCTCACCCCCAAACATACACCCCTGCCCCTTTTGCATTGGTTTCTTTTAGGAAAAGATTGTGGTGCTGGTTTAACTCAAAAAATCCTTTGCTATTTGTGGAATGCTCCAAGACTGTGAGCATAAACCTCACATCTCTCTTCCCTTTTAGTTTTCCCGTTGGTTGTGCAGAGATGAGTGATCTTTGCACAGACCAAGACAGAAGTGGATTTAAAGGAGAGAAAAGTGAAGGAGAAGAAGATGTGAGGGGAGTTGTGCAGCTCTCAGCCCCTGGCGCAGCTGCATCGAGTCCTGGGTGAAGCCCTGAGCAGCTTCATGGTAGCAGTGGAGGAAGACCCCCCCCTTCTCTCATCACCATCTCTCCAGCATCCTCAGTCTCATTAGCCTCAGGGCAGGCTTCTCACAAACCTTTAATAAAAGATGGACCAGCCGAGCTGTAGATATTTCTACACTTTTTCCAATGAAATGAAAATGCCAGGGCAGATCAAAGGCTCCCAAAATACCACAACAAATAATTTGAAGCCAGAAAAGTTCCCTCAGCTCAGTATCTATCTGACTGGGAATCTTTAACTAATTACATACAGCTAATTATTTATGGATCAATATAGAAAAGCACCCCTCAGCATCTTTACCACAAGGCACTTTAACCTTTAGATGTCAGGTTAAATCATTCATGAGAGAGTTTTCATTAATTTTGCAAACTGTGTCACAGGCAGCCACAGATTCACTAACCCAATTGACTAACACACTCCCTAGCATTGATACCGTTACCATAGCGACTGCTCAAAATACTTAAACATATGCTTGCTACCTTTACTGCTGCATTTCAACAGGCACTTGCACAGAAAAAACTCACACAGACCGAAGTGCTGCTACATCCTGTGCTTCCCTCCTTACTGTCCAATTTTTCAGTGTCCGCTGCCTAAAATGCAGCTCCATGAACAGTCCTGCTCTGGGCTAAACCGCTTCATCGCTACCACAGACACTTGTTCTCTAAAATTTCATTGTGCAATTCTTCACAGTAACACTTTTTTCACTCCCCACAGACAGCCTGAACCAAGGACACTCAAAGCATGCTGCAACTGGTGCCTAAACACGGTGTGAAGTGGAAGTGATGGTGGGGATCAGCGAGACTGCACCAGCCCACAACAGGGCTGTCCATGCGAGACTCCTCAGGGCCAGCTGGTTTTGCTGCCATTTGATGAAGAGAACCTGGCAGTCAAAGGTAAAACAAGGAGACTGTAAGCTTAGGTTGGGTAAGGTCTAAAGGGAACATGAAAAAAGTCCTGCTCCTTGGGGTAAGAGCAGGTTTCTGTGAGGTGGTGAGTAATGTACAGGCTGCAGACGAGACAGGATGGTTTTTAGGAGCAACCAGGAAATAGGACAGTTCTGGGCAGGCAGACTGCACGTTTCACCACCGAGAGCTGAAGAACACTGAACTGAGAAGAGCTGTGCTCGTTAGTTATGTGACACCTTGAAGGAAACCTGCATTTTAAATTACACCATTTTGCCTTTGTCCCTTTTGCCATAGCAGAGCTCCCCAGAATACCAAAGGCCTCTTCCAGTCTTTTAGCAGCCCATGCAGTTCACTAAACCCAAAGACACCGTAGCCCAAGTACTACGTTTAGGAAATGCAACAGATGGCATTCCCACATTTCCAAGATTCAGATGACACTTTCGTTGCAGAAGAGGACGTAAGGCAGCACAAACAGCTGAAGAAAGCCAACAGACCTTCTCCAAGCTCCAGCTGATCCTCTGGATCTTTGAGCCTGGAGCCATCTACTCACGGGCAGAGAGGACCATGGTGCAAGTGAACTGAGAATGTTCCAGTTTGCAAGGTGATCGACTAATGCCTGTGCTTCACAGCCTGCAGCTCTGTCCTGGCAAGAGAGAGGATCCCTGCTGACAGATCCACAGCAGGGGGGATGCAGAGAGCAGGACTCCTGCGCAAGGTCATCTGGCAACAATGGAGGCCACAGACTGAGACTGCAGAGACCACAGCCTTGAGGGCTGAAGGTTCCCTCCCCTCGAGGACTTTCCGTGTATCAGCTCTGGCAGAAAGATTTGACCAATGTAGCCGAATCCTTTTCAAGTTACAACTCTCTCTTGAAATAACAGGTTGCCTCAAAGATTCTGCAATAATTTAAGAAACCCTGTGGGAGTGTGGAGCGGAGCTCCCACTGGCTGTTTAGGATGCCAGCGTTCTCTCAGCACACCACTACTCAGATGCAGCATGAGTCAGTGCTCGAGCCCACACGTCTGGGACTCTCGTTAATCATCTCCAAAGGCTCTTTAGGATGAAGCAGCTCGTGCGTGACTCCTGTCAGCAGCCAAAAGGGTTCAGAAACTGGTCAGATCTATAGTCATCCATCCAACCTCAGTATTTCTGGACCCTGGGGCAAAGTCAGCCTCTTGGTTTTAAAAATATTAGGCTTTGTTTTGGGATGGAAGAGATCTGTTCCACTGTGACAGGCAACAGGCATGCCCCTCTTCTGCACAAGTGCCATCTCAGAAGGGCAACACATAAACGCATGTTGGCTACATTCTGGCTTTAGGACTACACCTTCCACAGATGCTGTCATGGTGTGGCTGTCATCAGAACTGCTTCACAAGAAATAAATCCACCATATTTAATGGCTGTAAATGTAGTTTCTCTTTTGACGAGTACCAGTGTTATAGGCTGTGTAACAAAGCCCCTACTTTAAGATTCCAACAACATATTGAAATGTAATAGTTAAAAAAAACCCCAAACCAACCAAAAACCTAAGAGTATTTTTTTCCTCCTATTAAACTGCCACCAGAAAAACACCCTGCATCGATGCTACTCCACCAGTACCCACTGCGTGGCTGCAACATTGTCCATGTACATGCACAGTATGAAGTTTAAGCAAGCATACACGTGCATAGTGCTTTACAGAGACAGAGTCCAACCAAGTATTTTTAAATAGTATTCTGAAAAACATCCTAAATGCTCTTTTTTTTTCAGTGGGAAGGGAAATCAGGAATAAGGAGGAGAATTAAATAGCTAGATTTCCTTAGTACTTAGATGGAGATTTCCAGAGTTGTATAACAAAATTACTGCCGACAGAAATAGCAAGTGGCTGCTAATACATTTTGCTAAAGCATATTTAATTTATACTTATTTCCAAACCTCCTAAGTATCCTTCACGGGTTACGTAACCTTCTGTTAGCCTGCAGTTCTAACCTCCCAATGCAGGTGGCTTCCAAATTTATTTTCAAGCACACTCAGAACAACTCATCTCAAGCACAAGCATCCAGCGCAACGTCACCCGGGCATCGGCGGAAACAGCGCGCGCGGCTTCCACCCCCCATCAAGAAAGAGCCCAGCCACTCTACCTTCTGATGACTTGAGACTTCGTCCCTGCTCCTGCCCAGCTCCTCGGCAAGTTTCACGTTCTCCTCTTGCAAAGCTGCGAGCTGCTGGGACTTCTGAGCTGCTGCCAGCTTCAGCGCTTCGCTGCGAGGACAGAGAGTGCATAGTTACCATAGGAACAAGAGAGGCAAGGAAAACTGGGGGAGAGATTCAGCTTCGCAGCTTGGAAAATGCATCTGGGTCACGTGTCTAACGGGATCTGTAAGAAAGGTGACAATCTGTACCTCAGAGGCGCAGAGAGAGGCTTAACCTGAGAAGCAGTAGCAGCACTGAACGCCTCTTCCTCTAAACGTATCGGATACTCGAAGAATTGGAAGGTGAGTGCAGACTGCTCTGCATGCCTCCACGGGCCAGCAAATGCTTGGGTTTAGAAATGCAGGGTACGGTTTGACAAGTGCTGGCGAGGTTTATAGCTTATTCTTTCTCAGAAGTGAACATGTCTGAGTGACTGTAGCCAGTGTAAAATATGAGATTTAAAGGGAAAAAAAGGAAATAAAAAGCAAAATAAAATAATAAAAAACCCCAACCAAACAACAAACTTACAGATCTGCTTATTTAAATACTCCCTACAAAGTCTGACACCCAAACACAGAAGAATGTGCACGATCACAGGAGGCAAAACAAAAAAGTATCTAATCTATTCTCATTATTTTAACAGAAACAAAACTGGAAACAAGACAAAACAAAAGCTGAAGAAAGAAATAGATTTTCAGGTTTCATTAGTCTATGCTGCTACTAACATGTGTGGTTTCCTTAAAATAAGGTTATTTTCAGCACATTTTTGAAAAAAATATTTTGCGTGCCTGCCTGTAACACCAGTGACTAACACAAGTTTTTATTAGATTTGACAATGTCTTTCAAACAATAAAAATAGATACAATTCATTTCATTAACTATAGGTTTTTACTCCTATGTGCCAATATTACACAGAGTTAAACCCTGACTGGAATATTAAGAATACTTTTATGACTGTGAGAGGCAGAAGAACCCCTAAGTCAGAAGCTTATTCAAGCATTTCAAAATATAGCAGGGCTCCACGGTCTGTTAGTGGGCACACTCAACAGAAGTAAGTCTGATTTACTTTCTGAGTTCAGCATGTAATATGATAAAGGTTTTCCAACCATTTCTTCTATCTGGTCTCACCTTGACCGATTTCTAATCCGCTCCACCTAGGCTGGATTAAACTGGCTGCCTCCCCTCATGAACATCGATGCTCATTATCTTGGTATGAATCTGCTTGCTGATGCAGGAACACACCTATTTTTAACCATGACTGCTGAGCGGCAGCACTAACCAGTTCTCCTCTTTCTGCTTTTGGCATTAAAGCGCAGATTCAGGGCATTGTAAATAAACCAAACCAAAACACACACAAAATACTGTGAGCACAGCTCTGGAAGCAGCAACATGCCCCTACCTACAGCCACAGCTCCTGTGGGCAATGTTTCCCCCAAGGCATGACCTCCAGCCACTGACACTCAAAGGTGTTCTCTGCCCACATCACTGCTGATTAGAAATGCCTGTTAGCAAGCTGATTCCTTCCTCCAATTAAAACAAGGCCACACACAAAATAACAAAGATCAATTAAAAAACAAGTAGACAAGCTCTCATTTATCCAGTGTCTCATACCACGGATGATTAGAGACCACACTCAGCAATAGTATATGACTAAGCTTAACCTTAAGAGGGAAAAAAACCAAAACCAAACCCACAAAGTGATCAGGATGATGAGGACACCTTTCAGTGTGGAAGATTTTCAAGGAAGTATCTTCTATAAATGACTTTTTGCTTGACAAATTACAGTCTAACACGTTTTGTCTTTCCATGATACCAGAGCCTGCTGGCCCCTTGCTGTTCCAGCATCAGAGCAACCAGTCTGGAAATGATGATTTTGCTTTGGCATTTCCCAGGAGCACTGAGGCAGGAGGAATTGCTCACGGAACGAACTCCAGCCTTTCTCCAAGGAGCTTCCTGTCTACACAAGCATGCAGGTTTTTAAAAGTAAGCAATAAAAGGTGTCAGTCGTACAGAAACTTAGTGTTAGTTCTGTGTGCTCATTTCCTTTGTGTTGTGTACTCACCTCAGAGCAGTGGTCAGAAACTGTCACAAAATGACTTATGGAAACAATAATCATAATCATAATCATAATCAGCCAAAGCTGCTTTTAGGTCTCAGTCCAGACTCCAGCTCGCACTCCACAAGTCAAGCAATTCTCAGAGTACAGGTGGGAATAGAGGTTTGGGATTTAATGCCTTACATCTCTGCACGCTGAGGGACACACAGCTGCTGCAAGGCAGCACTAACTGAGGGTTTTATTCACAGTGGTACACGAAAAGCTTTGATCAAATGACATTCCACAGGGCAAATGACTTGATATCAGATGCTTTGCAGTTCATTTGTCTTGTACAATGTTACATGCGATTCGTTTGTAACACATCAGAGGCAGTTTCTCAAATGAAGCATCTCAAATGATCAGCAATTAACTCTAGCTTTACATGTTATATATGGCATTTGTATTGTACCAGTTAGCAAACAAATGCATAGTGGGGCAACGGGAATAAAGTGGATAAAGCCATGAGAAACAAAAGCAGAACCAGCTTTTCTGTAAACAAAGGCACTTAAAACTGCTTCACACTTCAAGTGTACTTACAATTAAATTCAAACAGAATTCCTTTATAATAAAGCTTTTAACCTAGTGCCCTCAGGTGGCAGAACCATACACATCCTCCAACAAATAAATTATTTCAAACAATGCTTGGAGGAAAGGAGTGGCTTCAATGCCCTTCAGCAGTTCAGGAGCAACATTCTGATTTCCAGTTTTACGCACATCAAACAAATACTGACTTCTGACCTAATAGCTGCGTTATAAACGATGATACTGGAGAGATACTGAAAGACAATTTAAAAAAAGAAAGATAAATGTAACTACAAAGTAATGGTTTAACAGATTTAACACTGAAATACTTACAATTCTTTTCTAAGTTCTTCCACTTTCTTGTTCTCCAGATTTAGAAGCTCTTTTGATTTATTAAGTTCCTCTTCATTTTTCTGGTTGTTTTGTTTAAGCACATCCAACTTAAAGAGGAAAAAAACCTTATTACACTAAGGAAACTATACAGTTCTTAAGTATAGCACTGGAAAAGATATTCTGCAAAACCGGGGCTTGAGCTGAGCTGTTCCACTTTTTCATCTTTAGTCCTTAAATTAATTCAGTTTGTTTGTGCTGAGAAGCATTTGTTTAATAAAAAACGTGACGAGACTTTTTGCATTCAAGTTGAGCAGCATGAAGAATTCAAAGTCCATTGAAGAGCAGCTTACAGTAATCTGATGTATATACCCCGATACAAAACCTACAGCTCCCAAGCACTTCCAGTTTAAATGCTATACAACTCAAAGCACTTTTTTTTAATTCAATGCTTGTTGCTAAAATTAGCTTCTCTCTTCATCTTTCTTCCTCTAAGATAAATGATAAAAAATTCTTCTTTACCATACCTTAATTTCTGAGAAAGAGTAGGTTGAATGTTGCGTTTGCAACCAAGAGAAATTAATTCCACCCAGATATCTGGTTGTGCAGGACAAATTGTTGTATTTATCTATTTACTGAGCTTGCATCTACCACGTAAACACTACAAGCTTGCGAACCTTATTTGTTCATGTTCAGCAACCCATTACATTACATAACCCATAATCTGCAGCCATTCTCGTGGCATTACAGGACCCTGTGGATTTTTTTTTTTAATCCAGGAAGCGAACCCCTGCCATTATTAACGTCACTGCTTTTAATTCTCGAATCGTCTGATCTGTTGGAAATCACTACTGTCTCAGCACAAGCCGTGGCACTTGGGTTAGCCCAGCTGTTCACTACCCTTCAGTACAGGAGCTGCAAGAGATGAGAGCACCAGCACAAGATGCCACAGGGTGCTTAGGTTCTGCAGAAAAGATGCCAGTTTGGTGTTAGACCAGATACTCCAGTGCAGAAGAGGTGAGGAAGGACTTTCCTCCCTTCTTCAGACCCTAAAGTATCCGTACAGTGTTGGGACGACACAGGCTGAGAAGGGGTCCCTCAAGGAATGGCTGCTGCCCATGCTGGACTGAAGTTCTTTGGGACAGCTGTGCCCATGTATTTGTATAGTGCACAGCTCAGCACTATTTGTACACTGTCAGACCACAATTCTGATTAACAGAAAAGTGGAAAAAAGAAGAAATTATAACGTTACACATGTCAAGATCACAAAGGGTGTACAGAGCAAGGTGAGAAACAGTGAGAAGTTCTGTGGGTTAGAAGCACCAGTACTCAGAGCTCTGCAGCACTTCACTGGGGCGTGAAGCTGCAGCCCGTAATTACAACCAAGGAACCGAAGCACAGAGTGGTCACATCCAGACAACTTACCCAAAGGCACATGGCAAGGCTGGATGAGCTCTCAGACAAACCCCAACTCTTGACTCTGATCTGCAAAAGCTATGGCTGGAGCAGCCAGAACTCCTACTGCATAGGAAATTTTTTTGTTGCTGCACCAAGATTTAAGGAACGTGACCTTATACACTGCAGAGGCATTTGGAATCACATGCAAAATACAAAAGAACACAGCTCATACACCTATATAAAGCACCCAGATTTGCCATCGATAGGCACTCCTCTAGGAGGTTTTCAGAAGCCACTCATGACTGAGTATTGTGGTGGGAAAATGAGAGAATCCACTCTTGCCTAAGCTCATTCTCTGAAATTCAATAGTTGCTCCTTACAAATGAAGCAAAACTTTTCATTTAAAAGCATTTAAATGTGATTACTTCATTCTGCAGCTTCTCGTTTGTCTGTCTAGAGTTCTCCAAAGAGGCCAAAGTCTCAATCTTTTCCTTGTGGATGGCATCCTTCTCTTTGGTCACCTTCTCCACAGCCTGGAAAACATCTTCTGCCATCTGGGCAGCCTGGATATACAGGGGGGGAAGGGAAAAAAAATGTATTACCAAAGGGAGCTCTGACAGCAAAAGATGAACCACGATACCACTGTCTGCCAGCTGCCTTCCAGTTAAACAAGGACTTCAGCTGGGAGTTTATTGGCATTTGGAAGCTGCATAAAGTATAAAAATAAATGGACATCAGAAGATTCAGTTCCATGCTGAAATAGCTCATAACCCTGTGCCTGTGCCACCACTGAGGAAGCCCATTTCTTCTTTTTTAATTTCTGGATCTCTAATTACCACCACTGTGATTGCTCTTAGACTTTGAACCACTTTAGACAGCAGTAGTTCAATATTCACTTCCAACAGACTGCTCTTTCCAGAAAAGGAGGAATTACAAAAAAACCTGTTAAAAATCTGAAAAAAAATCTTAAATAGGAGATAAAGCCAATGATCACAGTATTTCAGTGTTGTCCATCATGCCCTCATAAATTAAATAACATCCTTCACAAGTATATTAAGATACCTAAGTAGGCATAGTACATTCCTATAGGATATCTTGATTCCAATTTGTATTCAAATTTATTTTATGGACTTCAAACCCCTCAAACTGAAATTCAAAATAATATTCAGAATTTGTTGGTGGTGAATACAAAACACTTCTGTGAATAAAGAAAATGCCAGAATTACCAATGTGTTCAGCCAAATGTCCTATAATTTAAATTTAAATAGTTCTTTTACGCTGCTTTGTATCCAATTGTATTTACAAGAGCAGTACGTTGTTTTGTATTTTTTGAGTAACCCAAACTTGTGATTTAATATAAAATTGCACAAAGATCTAATCCAACTCCCTGCCTATTATTACTGCAGCTTTTAAGCTGCAGAGTACTTAAACAAAACTTCCTTTTATTCACCATTTATGTTGTTTTCTTGCAACATTCAGCAACAACATAGGCTTTTATATTCAGAATTATTTAAAAAAATAGATTTAAAGTGTCTTTCAGACTCACGGTTACAACTTGAAAAAAAACAAATATATTGGGAAAGACCGTAATTCTGGCCTGTTTATAGTGCCATGAAGTGCTGACTGTGCAATGAAGTGCAGTGAGGAAACCCTTGGGTTAGTGCTCAGTGTTAGTATAACCATATTTGACTCCTTAACTACATCTTTCAATACCTCAATTGTTTGTGCTACTGTTTGGGCCTGGCGAGTCTCATTTTCTTTTAGTTTCAAAGCCACATCATTCATCTCCTCCTCCAGCGTCTGAGTTTTGCCCTGAGACACCGGCAATTTCCCTGAGAGGTCACCATTAGTTTGTGCTAAAAGTGCTCCTTCCTCTTGCAGTTCATCATAATTCTCGGATAATTCCTCTTTTTCTTCTGGCATTTCCTCCTGAACCATGACCAGACCCCTCTGATCCGCACGCTGCCTCTCACTGTCCTGAATTAGCTGCGCTTCCTCCTCCTCTGTCACCTCCTGCCCCTGTCGGAGATCACCCAGCCGCTCTCTCTCAGTCACCAATTCTTTGTTCTTCTCTCTCAGCTCTTCTGTCTCTCTCTCCAAGAAGCTGATGTTGCTTTCACGTTCCGTATCTTCCAGCAAAAATGAGTCTTTGTCCAGTTTCCCAGCTTCTTCTTCTGTGTTTAAGTTTTCTTCAATGATCTCAACCTCTCCATTGAATTTCTGACCCTTATCTTGCAGTTCAGTGCTCTCTCTGGGCAGTGCTTCCCTGTCAGGGGAACCAGTCCTGAATGAAGATGCCAGGACCTGCTGGGCATGAGACAGAGCAGCCACTTCATTTTCCAGCGTTCTCTTGGCATCCTGGGCCTCTTTCAGAAGATGTGAAAGGTCGCATTTGGTTTTCTAGAGTCTTCTTACTCAGTTCTTCCTTGAGGGCTCCAATGGACTCTTCCAGCATGGTATTCTCCTGGGCCTGAGCTCTCTTGGCTGAGACATCCAGATCACATTCTCTCTTCACATCAGAAATTGCATTTACAGAGGATTTGTTTTCATCAAGAAGCTCCAAGTATTTGTTCGACAATTCAATTTTCTTTTGAAGAAGAGCTTCATTGTGCTTTTCAAATTGCAACGACTTACAAAAACCAGATTCCTCTTCTAAGTTCAGTTCGTTTATTATCTCAGCAAGTACGGCACCTGCTGTGGCTTTAGCAAGCTTTTCAGCAATTGTCTTACTTTCATTTAAAAGTTCCTCCCTTTCAGCCAAAAGCCTTCGTTCTGATGAAGAAAGAGCCTCTTTCTCTTGAAGTAGCTCAATATATTCAAGATTGGCTGTCTCTCCTGAGGCTTTAATTTCCTCAAGAAGACAAGAGAGATGAGCAAGGGAATCATTCAACTCCATGTTGTCATTCATTGCTTTCTTAAGCTCCTTATGTTCGGTCTCGAGTTCTGTTTGCATTTCTTCCTTTCTCTCTTTCAATGCTTGGTTTTCGCTGTCTGTGTTGTCTAAACTCACACACAGCTCTGCTATGCTTTTAAGGAGCATCTCCTTCTTGGACTGCAGACTCTGACTTGTCAGCAGCAGACTGTCCATTGTGTTTCTTAAGGCTGTATTTGTATATTGAAGGTCTGAGTGTTTACCTAGGGCCGAGTCTCTCTCTGCAGTCAGAGCTGACAGTTCTGGGAGTAGCTCTTTCTGATCTCTAGCCAGGGCCTCGCAGTAACTTTCCAGCTTCTGAATAACATCATCTTTATCTTTAATGACTGCATCTTTCTCTTCCAACAGCTTCTTCTGACAAAGCTCCAGCTCCTCCCATTCTTTGATACGTTTCTCCCATACCACATCCACGGCATCTTTGTTGGCCTGAAGTCCTTCCAATTGTTGGAGCAAGGCTGACTCTGAAGACCGCAGAGCACCGTTTTCTTGAGTTATCTTCAGAAGGTCTGTCTGTACTGACTCTATACCAGAGAGTAATTTGCTTTCCTCAGAAATTAGTGCTGCCTTTTCTGCACTTTCCTGCTGGCTTTTGGCCTCAGCTTCTTCCTTCTGCTTTAGGATTTTTTTATTTTCTGAATTAAGTTCTTCATTTATTGTCCAAAGTTCTTCTTGATCTTGTTGCATTGACAAAATATTGGATTCCAGTTCTACAAGTTTTGATAACAAAGCATCTCTCACTAATTTTGAAGTGTTGCTCTCCTGTGCCAGCATCTCTTTTTCTGCTATCAAACCCCTCATCTGGTCTGACATTAGTTCAATCTCTTTTCTGGCTGAGGCTAACACAGAGCTCAAGGACTAAAGAAATAAAGTAAGGGAGATGGGAAAACAAAAATGAAGTCAAGCAGCCAAATGAGAAACATGCTTTAAGGGCAAACAGAGCTACTGCAATTTGTTTTAAAAAAGTGTATACACTGACACACAGTCCCTGAGGGAATTCAACTGCTGACAGCCACCACTGATGCCATTACAAAACACCCACCATCCACAGGAAAACTTTGCAGGGGTTAAATACAAAAAAATAAAAATCATAGTGTGGAGGCTCCTCCATAAAAGATTTCATCTTGTCTTTAACACTACTCTTGACAAATTTTCTGAACGTAAATTACTCAGAAAAGAGCCACAAAATCATTTCATGAGAATCAAAGTGAATTAAAATGTGGAGACTTGCATTAGATACTGACTTCCAATTCTCAAATTCACCTTCTATAGCAAATTGTGCTCAGGATTGTCCAAAACATATTGTCATAACCCATTTAATGCAAAACATCACATCAGTGGTGTATTTAAAGTTGACTCGTGTGTCAATTTATACACTAAATATTTTGCTAAAGCATAAAACAAAGATTATAGCAAATATCTAAAGAGAGATGAAAGCAAGCAGCAATGTCAAAGAAACAGGAGAAAAAAACTTAAATCACTGAAGTCAAGCCACATACTCAGCAGTTGCATGTAATACAGGATCATACCACAGAACAACATTTCAGGTGTGTAACAGTTAAATTAAATAGTTCACAACATGTTTTATTTAAAATTAATGCATTTAATAAACAGAGAATAACATTTGGCTCCGACTGATTGAGCTGAGCCAGGTATCCATGAACATCAGATGTTAACATGGAAGAACATTTCATGGATAGTCTGGAGAAGACAACCCAACAGTCGTGTATTCTTCTCCTTCCTAACCAGTATTAATCTGCCTTGGAAAAGGTCAAAAAAAGAAACACTGCAAAAATCCTACAATGAAATGATGAAGCCAGGCAAAAACCAGTGATGCACCGAAACGGAAAGATGTGAACTCTAAATTACCTGCAGAGTAGCACAGCACACGTACCTTGGCCTGCTCTGCCTGCTTTTTCAGCTCCTCAGCCTGTGTTTCTAACTCTGCGTTTTTCTTTTGTGCAGTTCTCAGTGCCTCTTCTGCATCCAGCAAGTTCTGCTTGAGCCCTTTGAGATCCGCGTCATGTTTAGTGACCATCTCAGACGTTTCTTTTTCATACTTTGTCTGGAGATCCTTATACTGATTTTGCGTAGTCTCGATTTGAGTTTTCTGACAGAAGAGCAAACAATTGGAACAGTTAAAGACGCAGCGGTGCTGTATTCTGCACACAGTCCACTACTGCTTTTTAAAGCTCTTCTTACCATGTCTGTTAATTGATCCTGCATATTTTTCAGTTCTGCTTGATGAATCTTAAGAGTTTCTTGCTGACTCTGCTCAGCTTTCTGTGTTGTCTGCTCCACATTTTTCTGAAGCTGAACAGCCTTTTCATTTGCTTTTGTAAGCTCAACTTGTATTTGCTCCAACTGCCTAGAAAGACCAAATAAAAGAACATTTCTTTTTGCTGACAGCACAACAAGCACAAAGATGAAAGACTCTAAATTATGCTGAAGTTCTATATTCTGTCCAAGCATTTAGAAAGAGATTTAATTATTTAAAATATAGAGAATGTTCTGCAAAATTCAATATACACAAGTGAGACTGAGCACTTGCTCATGTGCAGAGCAACACAGGTGCCAATTACTTTGCTCCCAGTCTGGGGCTTGTAAAGGTAAAGAACAACTATTCTACATGCAATTTTTATTTGAAACAAAGCACATTTTCTCTTGCTAGTCAAAAACATGACCCGAGTCTCTCATATATCTAAATAAACCAAGCTCATCAGATAATGAAATAATTAAGAAGAACAATCACAAAACAGTCCAGATTATTTAAATGTTCATGTACTCTGGACAACGAGAAGCGTGTTACGTAAGAATTCTAGGATTATCAATGTCAGATGCTCTTCAGATCACTCCGAAGAGACAATCGGGATGAATTTAGTTTGACAGAACAAGTTCACTTGTCACATCGATGTGATGCGCAGAAGCGCCTCGTTCAGGTATTTACAGAAAGATAAAATGAGAAGCTGGGAGCGCAGGAGCGAAGAGCCAACGTGAACATGTTCAGACAGTGACAGGATACCTTTCTTTTAACCGCAGCTCATCGTTCATTTTTGTAAGCTGGGCAGAGCTGTCTCCTGAAGACTTCATGATCTCTGCAATATCATTTTCGAGTTTGGCTTTCGCTTCAGCCAGTTGCTGTTCTCTCTCTTCTCGCTCCTTCAACTTCTTCTCCATCACTGAGGAACACAAAGGTTAGTGGTCCAGTAAATTTAAGAGAAAGAATATGCACAGACTAGCTAGAAGATAGTGAAGAACTGTAAGCAGAGCAATAGTGATGCTACAGAGCTTGCAAACTACCCCTTTAAAATAAAAAATTACGATTGTTTGACTTTTGAACTGTTAACTGTAGCAGAAGGTTAAAAACTCTTCAGAAACAGTAAAAAAGCAGCTAGTCAAGAAGTCTTCCTTTCAGAAGTGATGCAATTCAGGCCATGAAAAGATGACACAAGTTCTACTCGTGTCAGAGGGCAATCAAGCGATATAATGAGAGACATGCACATCTCGCAGGCGAGACAGCTCCCCAGTGATTTAGTAGAGCAGCGGAAGACAAACCATGCAAGCAACGTGATGTTACAGTGAAAAAATAGCTCTGTCCAGGACAGGCGCTGCCAGCAAGGGCAAGAGCAGCCCTTGGGGTGACTTCTACAGTCCCAGCAGTGGCTCGAAAGGCTCACACAGCACACAACCATTCCTAATTTCTTCCTGCACTGGTCTGAAATGGAGATGTACAGCTAGAAAGATACAGCAAGACTCTCTCCTACGAGATAGGAAGAAGTGGACAACCAGACTCACGAACAGTCTTCTTGATGTTTTTCCTTAAAAAGAAACCACCACTTATGGACAAGGCTGCTGTGAGTTAACTACCTTACATGTTTACTGCTTCAGGCTGGTCCCCACGCCTTTGGCTGGCACCTGACCATCACCACAGCATCATTTGGTTGCAACATCAAACAGGAACTTAACTGCTGATGTGGAACACACTCAACCAGGAAACCTCCTGCCTTACTGCACTATTCCTGAACATCACAGTCCCCTCGCTGTGTCACTATGCACAGTGCTGCACAAAAGCTGTTTTCTGCCTCGACAAGAGGCTCTCTTTTGAGAGCACGTGTGCTTGGGAAAGCCTTACACACTGTGATGTGGCGAGCTGAGCAGGAGTAATAGGAAAGCACAAAGCTGATGCAGTTTTCAAAGAATTCCATGTTTTTGCTTCCTTACCAGTCAAACTAGACTGCAGCTGCTCCAGTTCTGAAGACATGAGTGCAAACTGCTCTTCTTTTTGGTTTAGTTTTTTTATTGTTTCTATGCAAGCAAAATTTTGAAAACAAAGTTAGTAACTACTTAGATACAGACAATTCCACCTACTTGCAAGGTATATTACTCTTAAGAAGAGAGGCTACAAGTAACCCTGTCCTTTCCAAAGCTGCTGAAACTGCTGTACCACCAGGTGTACATTTGGAAGCACATGGGAAAAAAAAAAACCTTTATTTTGCACTTCTTTTCTGCAGCTTTTAAGTTCTTCATTTATTTTAGCAGCAGACATACCTTGCATAGTTTTTTGAACGTTTTCTGCTTCATCAGCCGCACTGGTAAACTTTTCTTTCTGAAAAATGGATAAAAACTTAAGGTAAGGTCTCGTAATAGCAGTATAATTCAACCACTGAATTTATATTAGGTATTTTTCAAACACTAAATAGAACAGTCTTCACTCCTATCATAAACAGATCTGAAGTTTTTAAATTACAATTTAGCATTGATATATTCAGCAACATAAAGCAAGATTTTCCATTGCCTTCGTTGCAAGCAAGTCCCTAAATATTCAAAATATTCTCCATCAGCTGGCACAGCAGCAGTGCAGGAGATGGGACTGCTGGGAACTGCAGCCCTGTGATCAATCACATACCCATGTCTGCCAGCTTTACCAGCAGACTGGGATGAAAAGGGCGGATACTGAGGAAGATGAGAAGCAAAACTCATCCACTCACTTCAAATAGTTACTATGGCCATGGAAAGATTTTATGGCAGGGACAGTAAAACCTTTGTCTTTGTTGCCAACTCTGGGGTAGTTTCTCAGGAAAATCCCACCCAACTACAGAATATGTGAGAAATGAGAAATCAGATGAAAAAGTCTTCAACCCATTTGTAAGACACGTGTATAGCAAGCATTAATTTGTACGACAGTTGGAATAAAGGACCACGTGTTCCTTAAGGATGAGTCTAAATTTAAACACCTGAGGAGACAGAAACCAAGTAAAATGCTCCTTTTGTTCTGAGATAGATCCTGTTAGTCATGATCCACAGATTGCAATTACACTCTCACCATGAAAGCCAAAATCCAAAGGATAAAGTCAAAATTTGGGGGTATTACTCACCAAAACTTGAAGTTCCTTTTCCAAAGAATCTTTAACTTGATTTACTGCACTCAAGTCTTTCTCAAGGTCAAGAAGCTTTTGCTCTTTGCCCTGCAGCTCTCTGGCCAGATTACTAGCCTAACGAGGATGATGAAATGCAGTAAAATAAAATTACAAACATGAACGAACAAATAAGAAAATTAAAAGTTGAATCTGAAAGAAATAGCTATAATATAAAAATCACTGTAAGATGAAAAATTAAAAACAAAGCCAACAAAAACTGAAGGAAAAAAAAGTGACGCATTAACTGAGTGAAGCTGATTTCCACTGATGACTGCATACATCACAGTGCTAATTGCATCCTGGAATATATTTGAAATCATTAAAATTTAGTTCTCTTGGAATTAATGGTGAAAATGTCATTTGATAGCAGAAATTTTTGAGTATGTTCAAAATTTCAAAACAGGAGTTGAACCAGCAGTTTTGGTTCTTTATTGTTTCAACGTTTTTAACGGATCAGTGTGGCATTTCTGCTGCAGCCAGGTACGTGGACCACCAGCCACAGGGGATGTAATCTTTCAGAAGGCTCTGTACCACACCCAGGGTAGTGCAGAAACCCAGCGTGACCCTAAAAAGAGTCAAGGGTCTGTAGAAATCCGGTATCTTGGAACCATCTGGGAAGGGGTTAGGAAAGCTATTCCCAGTTACTTCCCCACTACTGTTGCAATTATTGCTTTAGCTTGTTGGGTCATGCACAGATTGGGGATACAGGGATGTACCTTAGCACTTTTATCTGCAGTGGCAGAATAACTTTCAAGAACTGAATGCCATGCTATCAACTTTCACATGAAATTTCATCCAAAACCAAGAAAAATCTTGGTAAAATGCAATCTGTGCTTCAAAAATGCTGTGAAGCAGTGCCTAACAAAGCCACTGCATATTTCTCTTACAGAAAAGTTCCTCCAGGATCTTTTTTGCTTTCCTTTGGTTTTAATAGCCTCTTCCATCATCATTTGATGAGAGGCAACATAGTGCAGGTACAGAGGAAACATTTCTCCACTGAACCCCAAGTCACGTCACTGGAATACCTCTGTCACCAAAGGTTTAAAACGTGGATCCTACACACAAATAAGCCAATGAACAAACTTTTCCATGACACAAAGCTTTTAGCAGAGGCACGTTGAAGCCTGCAGGAAGAAAGCGCTGAAAGAATTCCTTTTCCTTTGCTTAGTGGTGCAGACCGAGCACTGGAAACCTGTTGAGACGTGACCCAGTGAACGCTTTCTCTAAAGCTCCTCAGATGGTACCAAGATACACGTTCAGTAAAACTAGGGGTTCTGTGATGTATTTGCTAGAGCAGATTAGAACAGTACAAATGTAAAATAAAAGCAAAGTAAAAACAAAAGGATGGATGTTGATACAAACCTTGCTACTTCCATCAACCTTTTCAGTCTCTAAATTCTGAATTTGTTTCTCAGCTGCCTCAAGCTGCTTGCTAAGTTTCTCGATTTCCAATTTACCTTCAGAATTGGCTTTCTGAAGTGCAGCAAGGTCCAAAAGCTTTTCTTCAGCAGCTTTGATCTGTGATGTAAGACTATCAATAACTTTGGTTTGTTCATGGTACTTGGCTTGCAGTACCTCTAGCTCCTTTACCTTTATTTCAGCTTCCTGTAATTTGTTTAAAGTGTCTTCCATTTCTACTAGATGCTGATCTTCCACACTTTCCAGTTTGGTCTTCAGGCTTTCCAGGTTTTGCTCTTTCTCCTCTGTGACTGCAATCAGTTTTGCTTTCAGCGATTCAATCTCTTTTAAATAATGAGATTTCTCATTTTCCTGCTTCAGTTTTAAACTGGACATTTCATTCTCATGGTCTACTTTCATCTTCTCTATCTGAGTCTTTAACTGAGCACATTCTGCTGCATGAGCCCCGGCACCTTTGCTGGAAGAAACTTGTAGATCTTCCATCGTTTGCTGATGAGTGGCGATTGCAGATTCCAGCTTTGATTTCCACAGCACTGTCACATCCAAGTTCTCCTTGTTGGCATGATCCAGCTTAGTTTTCAAAGATTCATTTTCTTTTGCCATTCTCTCATTTGAAGCCGAAAGCGATTCAATCTCTTTCTGCAATGCCTCTTCACTAATTCCAAACTTCTCCTTCAGTGAACTCATCTCATTCTGGTGCTCTTTGCCAATTGCTTCCATTCTTTCTTGTAAGGAACTTATTTCTTGTAACAAGGAGAGAGAGGTGTTCACATCATCCGCGTGTCTGCTGGACTCCAACCTCCCCCGAAGCTCGGCCACCTCCTTCACCCGCAACGCCAGGTCTCTTTCTAGTTCCATGATGCGGGATTTTTCCGATACCGTGGCCACCTATGAAGAACAGCATTTTAAGAGAAGATGACAAAATGATAAGAGGTACATATAATGCAAAGACACTTAGGCCTCACTGAAAAGAAACAGAGCGCTGCAAACATCGTTGGTGTGTTCTTACCAGCCTTTGGCATAAGGAAACCTTTTGAGCTTCCTTGTCAACTCCTATTTCTATGAAAATTCTAAAGAAACCTTAAGTAAAAACAAATGCTTTTATATAGAAGGCAGTGAAACAAGACCAACTGTTATTTCACTTACGCATAAATTATTGCATCAAAAAAGGAAAAGCGTCCACATCTTTGTATTACATGCATATTATATTCTCTCTAAAGGTGAAATTTAGCTAAAATTCATTTTTCTGAATTTATGTAGAAATAAGAAATTGCTAAACAACTTACAAACTATGCTTATATAAAATAACAGTGTTGAACAGAATGTTTCTCAGAGCCATTTTAAAGCAGACTGGAAAAGAACAGAGAACCTTGCAGTCTTTATTTGTTGAAATAATTGCTTCCAAATTCATCTCATGCCAGCTGTAAGAATGTCAGTAATACAAACACATTTTTAGCCTACAAATGCTTTGAAACTCCTCCTATATCCACTCCACTGTTCTCTCTGAGAAAGCGTCCTCATGTTATCTGAGCTTCTCACTGACTGCTGAAGAAGTCTGTGGTACAGAAAAGCGTGCAAAGCTACCTCAATTATTTCTAATTAGGAAGCCACTGCTTCAACCTCATTATTATACCAACATTTGGAAAAAGATACGACTTACCTGCAATTGCTCTCTAAAAGTACTTATTATAGAGAACATGCTTGGGTTTATAATACTCATCCCTACCTCAACTTCAAGCAAAGTCACACATGTAAGCATGAACATATATCTACATATATATGTGTGTGTGTGTGTGTGTATATATATCTCTCCATCCTTAAGAACTGACATCTGATGAACATCTGACTTAGGACAAGGTATGTGCAGTAATATTTTGGCAGGCAACACTATTACTAATGCTACTGGGATATCCATGAAAAGATTGTTATGGGTAGAAAAAGAAAGAACTAAAAAGCCACTGCAAACCATGATTTAGCAAAGCAAGGAGTACAACAACTATTTAAGAGCTCAGAAACCAAGCCCCACATACTAGGTTTGTGTTAAAAGCACTGGCACAGTCGATCTTACTTCTTCTGGATTTAATGAACTTTGCTACTTCTGAAAACGAGCCACTGGCCATTCCTTCATGTCAAATTCACAGTCCCATTTGCTACTTTTGATGTGGATTCAAGTTATTTATTTTGCAGTTTTAAGACATCTTACCTGAATTCTTCTGAAGAAATGAGTACACACGTACAGGCATACACACACACAACACTGAAGCTCACAATTAACGCTAATTTTTGAAGTGTTCCAGCTAGGTACTGATCACGGCACCAGCAAGGACGTGTTGCAGCACGTGCCATACCCAGCAGACCGTGTCACCAGAAACCTTCTACAACACAAATCAGTCTCGTTATTGAAATAGTGAAAACCATTACCCTAGTGTCTTCTAACTCTCTCTGGAGTTTGTCAGCTTTGGTCTTTTCAAAGAGCAGGCTCTGTTCAAGCTCCTTAATGCGGGCATGCTCCAGTTTGGTCTGCGTCTGTTAGTAAAAAGGGAGAGGAAGAGAACACAACGGTGCCACCATCACATGCCAGCACGAGAGGAGGGAGCCACATGCAGGCCGTGCTGCCAGAATCTTCTACCAATGATGAGCAGAGAAGATGCAGTGGAAAAAATGAACAGGGAAATGCTACGGATGAGAAAGATGGACTGAAAGTGTAAATGGACTGACGTGTAAAAAAATAAAATATGAAAAAAAAAAATCACAAACGAAGAAACATGAACAAAAAAGTCTCATGCAGCCAAGTAGAAGTTATTTATCAGTACATGAAGTTTTCAGCACAAATTAGAATAGTTATGTAAAAAATATATGTGTATATATCTGTAACTCTTCTAACAGGATGATAAATCCCTTTCCTTTTCTTCCCACTGACTTTGTTCTTTAATGTTTTGGGCTTATTTTTAAAATTATTTAGTTACAAACCAGAGGACAAAAACTCACCACTGAAGCTCATGTGACAAATCAAAACCTTTTTTTCTCTTTTTTTTTTTAAAGTGGCTGTATCTGAAGTCTCAGCCATAAAAACCCTTTTTGTTAAGACCTGGGAACATAAAGGTTCATTTGTCACTATGATCGGAATTATTTGAATAGAAGCAGAAGCAGAATGGTTGTCTATAACTGCAGAACCCTCCTAGCTTTTCCCCCTCCTCCTCTTTCAGAAAGGAAGCAAGCAATGAGTAAGATTCTCCAAACCAAGTCAAGAAGGGAATCAGCCTCGGTGCTCTGTAGCTACTGAACCCTAAATACATTGAGCAAGACATGGAAGAAGGACATTAGAATGCTAAGGGGTTCCTAAAGAGAAGCAGATGGAACTAAGCCAGCAGGTACCTCCTGCCTTTTGCTTACAAAGGGGAAGAATTTTATCGAGAACACAAGGTATCAGATATTCGGACCCCATACCCAGACACTCCCAGAGGCCTCAAGACAGCCTGAAGTGAGAGATGTGGGTGAAGGCCAGCAGCTGCTTCAGACCCAACTTGCACCTCTGAGTGGGGAAAAGAGCCAGGGGGAGGAAAGAAAAATTAAAAAAGAAGTATAAAAAGGTAAGAACCAGGTGCCATGCTTATTTCTGATGTGCCAAGATTGGAGTATTGTGTCAATCCTGACAGGTCACTGTTAGTTTAGATTTACTAAACAACCCGAATTAAAAGGACTATGCAAGTCCATTGTTGTTTCACAGTCTCTTTTCAAAAAAGAGGAACTTTCCAGGGCCTGCCCACATCAAGAGTGAGGTGGATGTCCAGAAGAAGACTGAAAGAAGTCCTGCCCAGCAGGCTGAGATGTGTTCATTAACCGTGGAAGTTGCCTCCATCCGTCTTGATGAAAGCTCTCCACACAGCTTAACAGCTGGAGTTCATTTACTGCAGAGCAAAGTCGCACGGTAACCTCAAACCCTATCAACCACTGTGAGCAGAACAGAGCCCTGCACCTGGGACAGCCGCCCACTTCACGCTGGGCTGAAAGAACCCAAAAAGGCAGGAAAACACAGGAATAATCCCAAAGCCAAAGTGCAGCAGCATGCACAGCTGGCAGGACACTGCTGCTGCTCTCATCTGTGGAGCATGAGCTTTACAAGTCCCTACAGAAGAGCGTTATTTCTGGAGTGAGAAGTGGATCAGCACAGCCTCCAAACCAGCAGCAGATCTTGGAGGGATGGGGAGGAGCCTCTCACTTTGCTTCAGGCCTGTTCTCCTCCACACACAGTGCTCCTCTCTGACAGCACCAAGTTCTCTTCTTTCCCCAAAGCATGCAGACATCTGGTGGTTTAATGGTTTTAAATGTTTTTCCAAGTGTTTTACTACGGAGTTGTTAGATCCAAATTCCACAGATGTTAAAAGTTGCTTCTTAGATTTGCCTTGGTTTTGAAATGCCATCGCAGATTTGTTTCGCTATCAGTGGATGATCTTCAGTGTATATGGGGAAAAAAAACCCACAAGAACGTGCATTTCTGGTTTTGCCTCCCACAACCTTTAAAATGGGAAATAACTATTCTAAGGGAAATAATACTTTATAAGTGGCTATAATACAGCACCCTCTCTGAGATAAGTTAGTATTAGGTCTGATCCACAACAAAATTGTAAGTCTGGAATGTAATCTATTTTAAAAAAATGAATATTCATATCTTCCTTGCTCTAATTCACCAGAGATCTATTAAAAATCAAGCAACTCCAAATCTGATAGTTGCAGAATTCTCTTTGCATCATGCTGCAAGATAGACTCTCCTTTTTCTATGCTACATAAAACCCAAACCACTGCGATCATGAATTTGCTTTACTACTGCGAAGATCAGATATACCATCACTGGTTCCTGGTTTTTATTTCAATCTCAGCTCTTATATATTACAAAGGAAAAAAAAAGCCTACCAAAATGAAAGATTTAAAAAACCCCAAAACTCCAGAGATGTTTGCCGGACACCCTTTTCCCCGCTGAGGGGATGAGGGATTATCTTTTAAGCAAGTCTGATTTCCAAAGGACAGGCTCCAGTTTCCTGAGGTAAAAAGCACTGCAGATTTTTGAATCCCTCTAATTTCTCTCTTGATCATCTGAAGAGAAATGGCTGAATGATTACGTTTCTCTGTGAGGAAACCCAGAGCACAGTAAACTGAGAAGAGCAAGGTACTATTAAAAGGAGGAAAAGGATTTGATTATTAACCTTCACTTGGATGGAAAAGGAAAACAGAAAATAAAAAACCAAACCAAAAAAGAAAGCACCTTCACCTTCTCCAGAGCTTCACAGTTGGATTAAGAGTGAGGGACATGGGATGAGCCTTATTCTGCCTTGAACTCTAAAGAATTCCACTTAATTTTCAGCATTTGTGTATTCTAGCTACTCTTTCACTTCAAAATAAACCTCACTGTTAAATTCACCATCTGTAGGTCAAACTGTGAAATTGTGCTGAAGCCATAAATGCTGATAATTGGTTCTAGGATAGGGGCGAGACGACCTTCGGGCCCTTCGTGCTGGGGTGACAATCACAGGACACCACTGAGATGAAGCATTACCCTGGAAACCCAGTGATCCCCCACTGCTCTAATCTAGGGAGTGAAGATGGCCGTTTGTATGGAAAAACCAGAGCAGGGAAATCGGGAGTAAAGATAGGATTGAACAAGGAGTGCACAAAACAAGAGAGAGGAAGGGCACATGCAGATTTACTTCTAACACACCGTCAGCCTGATTGGAAGAATAGAGGAGAGCCAGATCGCTGAGGGCGCTTCGCAAAAGGGACACCTAAGGATGCACAGCAGGAAACCAGTTTTAGTCTGGAGAGCTTCCTATCCCAGCTGGGGATGCAGAACAGGCAGCCTGGGAGAAATTCTCCTTTAAATTCCACTGTTCTGAGCTATGGAAGCAAGAGGGCTGCTTAAATATCTTGTAAGGCAACTTCTGTTACCCAGTAACATCTATTTTTCCCATGTAATTCAAAGAGAAGCTACACGAAGCTACAGTAAAAACAGACAGCATTGCACACTAATTCTTCAGATGTTTTTAATCATCTCTCCCCTAGGCGTTTCGTGCCAAAAAAGAAGAAACAAGTAAGGGGAGGCGGGGAACACACTGATTTTTTTCCTCAGAAAAACGAATTGGCTAATTACATCCTGTAGCTATTGAAGAGCAGTGGGAGCTCATAGGAAAGCCTGCCGGATTTTGTGAAGAAATCAACTAACACCCTATATTTAAATGAGACATTTCAAGATCCTGGACAGTCATTTTCTACAAGCTCCCATACTCTTCAATTACTTGCAGACTTTTTGTCCGTAAAGGATTCTACTAACGCATTGGCTCTCTCTCCAGTTAACGGGGACTGCGACGTTGAGTCATTACACACATTCTGTTTGAGAAATGTTGTAACTGCTCTGAAAGCAACATGCACACAAACGCTAGAGTCGACGTTTCCATAACAGATTATGCAGTTAGTGAATCAGTATAAGCGTTTTCTGCACACAATCTGTTAACATGGGATGTCTCTGCACATTTAAGTGCCCTCTTACATTTTCTGGGTCTTCCGAAATCTGCCTCTTTCGCTATCAGTAAAATTAAAAAAAAACAAACAAACAGAAATATTTCACCTGCAGACTTAGCACTGTCATTCCAACACAAACAACAGGACACATTTCATTATCTTGAATTCAGTTTAAACTCCTGAAGTTACGCAGTTTGACAAACCCGAGTCTTTAAGACGGTTTGCCATGGATATCAGCTGATTTAACAAAAAAAGAAACTTAAAATTTTCCATGGACTAAACAATAAAAGGAGCATTCTATGAAGAGTCTAGATAGATATCTTAAAATGAATGGAAGACTAAAATAAAAGAAATGTTATATGAAATGAGTAATTTTCATAAGGCTAGCACTTCAATCAGAAATGGTTCACAGGAACACAAGTTAATTAAGTTTGTGCTTTATGCTGTGCAAAAGGTTTTCTGATTAGACAACAACAGGGTAGAACAACTAAAAAGTATCTCACTTTTTAATTTGAAATTTGGGATAAAAATTGGCGGTGTTCAAATATCTGAGAGTAATCCTTCATTGAGTGTTTTCTATTCTGATTGTGTAGTAACGAACAGTGTTTTAATGTAACGTTATAATTATACAAATAGTAGAAAGATAACAATTGCACACATTAATTGCTGATTAGATTTTGTGTGCAACAACTCAGGACAGAACATTCTCTGTTAATCAATCTTCCCTAAGGAAAGCACAGGGATTATTCAAAACCCTGACTGGAGACAAACAGGACTAGTCTCCAGTACTGATTTTCAAAGGCCTAAAGATTAACTTGCAATTTCATAACTTCAGAATTATTTTGGGGGGTGATTACTTTTAAGTAATTTCAGAACCATCAGTAAGATATAATATAAAGTAAGGTAAACATCAGAAAGTAGAGTTTTTATGAATTAACTGAATTACTCTAAACACCTATAGCCATTCCACAGCACAACCCTCGCTGTGGTGTGTAACTGAATTAGGGGAGCAATCCTGTGGTTTCAGGATGCTCAGCTTACTCAGGGACTGCAGAACTGGATACCACTTCCATGTGCTTTGCATCTATTGACTGTTCCTGCATTTCCCACTACAGAACAGTGCCCTGCATCTGGGCTGACTGCGTTTCTGTGTCCTACTACAGGTCCTGCCAACAAACAGGAGATATTTTACCTCCAGGTCTCCTTTGGTGATGGATTCTTCTTCCACACGGAACTGAAGGTCTTCAACTTTCCTGTGGGGACAATTCATTACAATCAGTTAATTTCGAATTAAGATGCTTCCAAGCACACTTTTCAGTGGAGATCAGAACTGCAGGGAGATCATTCTGGTTGTACCAGAAACACTGAGGAGAAATCTCTCCCAGGAAGCACGAGAGAAGGAAAGCCGCTGTCTTTAAAACACAACTGCTGACACAGTAAGGCATCAGTCTTCCTGCAGCTCTGTAAAGTATTTTATTGCATTTCTGACGAGTTAAAGAAAACCTTTAAGTCATCGTTGATTTTCTCATCCTTTCACTCCTCTGCACATCCTCAAAAGAGGTGACCTAGATGAACAGCTTGATTTCACATTCTGTATATTCTACCATTCACCTAAGAAACAGTCACAGTGTGTTCAGACACACCCAAGGTACCCACAGGCCTTGCACTGGTCAACCTGCACCACAGCTCCAGCACAGGCAAACAGATGTCAGGTGTCGAGATGAGCTTCAAGGTGCAGAATGGGAGTGCAAGCGAGAGCGACAACTTGTGCTGCCCATACAGGAGCCTTAAAATGAGAAGACAGAGGTAAGAAGCTAATACCTGACTTAAAATAAAATTTGAGGTATGTTATTTCTTCCTTCCCCTGACTCTAATATGCCCCAATGAACAAGGGCCAGATCTCCTCCTGTTCCCCTTGATCCTTTCAACACTAAGACATTGCAAAGGAAGAGACAAGCACGTCTTCTTCCCTTTGAATTACACCCATTGCTGGTGCCTGCAGCTTGGCTGACACATGCAGAAATCATCACCTCAGAGAGAGTTACAGG
This sequence comes from Mesitornis unicolor, assembly GCF_000695765.1. Classification (NCBI taxonomy): domain Eukaryota; kingdom Metazoa; phylum Chordata; class Aves; order Mesitornithiformes; family Mesitornithidae; genus Mesitornis; species Mesitornis unicolor. Next base: position 37,984 of record NW_010203972.1, read on the forward strand.
TGATGGATGTCTAAAATAAAAGGACAATAAGAACTTGTTACTGCAAGTGGGTGTCACCAATGTGCTTTGGGAAACAGGATTAAAGAATATTTGAGTTCAAGTCACTGCTGAGACTGACTTGAATACGTATTACAGAGAACTTCCAAGGTAAATAAGCCTGGATTGGTCAGGAGGCAGGAGAAATACTGCACCGCCAAAGCGGTGAGATGTGTCCCTAGGGTGAAGGGGCAGTGGGATGAAGCAGCACAGCCGTGCTGCCTGGCAATGTGCTGGAGGGGAGCCCAAGGCCATGGATGATCGTGGTCTGCTTGACCCGGCCTTCAGCAAAAGCAGGGCCACGGTCAGGCTACTGCAGGGCTGCAAAGCTGCTTTTTTTTGTGTTTAGGTTTTTTTTAATTTAAAAACCCACTGCATTATTTTGTAGAGAATATACAAATAATTCCAGACTTTACTGCTTGTTTTGAAAATTCAGTTAGAGCGAGTCCCAGAAAAAGGCAGCATGAAAACTGCACAGGAACTGCCTAGAGTTGACCATTGCATTTTCTCATGGGTAATTTACAGTTTTAGGAGGCTGTTCAGAGAGGCTGACACCTGACTGATTGCAGGGGTGCACGCAGGCTCACAAGGCAGACTCTCAAGGGGTCTCTAAATAGACTTGCTTTTCAAAAGCATTCCAAAGCCAGCAGAACAATGTATCAGATTATTTCCACACCTAACCTTGATCCATCTGTTTATCGAGTTATTTCCTCTCCTAATCTTACCTTACCTATTTGGTAATCTCAGTTCCTTTTCTCAAATGGCTATGAAAGGCCATGAGAAAAAGCATTCAAATTAACAGCTTTAATGGTTTTCCTGTAAGAGCCAGACCCTACCTAGAAGCACATGAATAACAATTTTCATTTGGGAGTGGCAGAAGAGTGTTTCAAGAAGATCAAGTGTGATCCATTCATTTCACATGAGTAGGAATAAAATCCTTTGTAACAGAAAGGAATACTAAAAGGAACGACTTGCATGACATTCAGCTATAAACAACAGTTACAGCCTCTAAGCAAGTCCTTTTCCTTTGGCTTTCCCTCCCCAGATTTGAGAGTTTGTTGGGTTTTTTTAGTATTCATTTTAAAAACTGCAGTACGGGTTTATACAATAATTGCCCATATCTGCGTTATTCAAAATCTGTTTCATATTTGAAAGTCACCACAGCATTTGCTTTTAAAGCAAGGATTGCTTTTAACAGAGTTACGCTAGTGAAGACAGTTTGGGGTTACCTTTTCTCTTCCTCCAGCTGATTGAGAAGCTCCACTTTCTCCCTGTCAGCAGCCTCCACCATAGCTCGTAGCTGGTCCATTTTTGCTTCCATCTCCAGCACATGCTAATCAGCAGGAGGAATAAGAACAACATCTTCTAAATAGGGCAATACATACATTTTTTCCAAGTTATGTATCTATACCTCAGTAATCATGATTTGGGAAAGTGACAGGCCAAGGGACAGGAATGATATCGTACTCAAATACATGTATGATAAAAGTCTGTAGAGACGGTAGAGAAGTTCAACAAAATGGGTTTAAATTAAGTAGATTTGCTATCTCGTCAAGCCGAAGCTGCCACAGGAAAGATCTCACAGGTATGGACTACACTTCAGTTTTAGAACACCACCTCTTACTCCCAGATGTTTTCAGTAAGAAGAGACAATTTTGGAAATTAAATCAATTGTATTAAAGCCTCTATTTTAAGAGCAGCAATACCATTCTTACCCGATTGTGTCCATCGCGAACAAGTGCCAACTCCTGCTCTATTTCCCCTACGTGACTGGTTGCTTTTGCCACTTCTGCCCTCTCCAGGTCCCTTTCTGCCAGGAGCTGCTCAATGTGTTGCTGCTTCTCCTTCAGGGCCTCTTGCAGGGCTGTGGTACCAGAAATTTTTCTTGCATAGCGGGAGGATGTTTCTGTCAACTTCACAAAGTAAAGACGTTAACAGCCATCCTGCATCCAGTGAAAACAAGGGATATCTCCAGACTTCACAAACACTGGGTTAGTAAAGCAAACACTTTCTGTAACCTACTGTACCTTCTCCTTTTCCATGTAAATTAATTCATTTTCTAGAATATACCAATGGCTACACGTGTGTAGTAAGACTGCCTTGCAGCAATCAGCAGTCAGTGTGTAGGAGACAGAAGGGTTGAAGTGAAAACAAGAGGCTGGCCCCAAGCGAAGGTGTGCTTAGCAGACACACACAAAGACTAACTCATTACATGTCTAAGCCTCTTTTTGCATTAAAAAAAATAAAAGCAGCCTTTTAGCAGTTTAAAAAAATTGTGTCTGTAGTTATCAAGTCATGATCTTGAGTCATCAGCAACAGTATAACATTTCTAAATGCTCTGTCAAAAGCTTTTGGAACTCCAAATAGTGTTTGGCACCACTACTACAGCAATAAGACATCCAGGATGAAATAATTTACCTTGACCTAAAAAGCCAGCCTTACAGCTAAAACCTGGTGAAGAACAACTGGCATCTGATCAAAACATACATTCATATCACTTGGAATTAAATTACCTCAGGGAAAAAAAATTCTGAAGTGTTGAACTTAAAGACTATAGATAAATATGAATCAATCTGGAGAACCATAGCTAAAATGAACCTTAGGGTTTTCCTTGACCTTGCATGATCTCTGCTTCACTGAACGGAACCAGTGTCAGTGAAAATTTAGCATGACCCTGTCTCCTACTTCCTCAAGTTTTTGAGCTAGAAGGGAAAGTAAATAAACTGAAATTATGTAGTAAAACTGAGCAATAGTTGTGAAAACAGCAAAAACTGAACAAAAAAAAAATCCAATACAACTTATAAAAAGTGACTTCAAGCTTAACAGCTCAGAAAATTGTCTAAGTATTAAATGAGAACGACACCTCAGTGAAAGCCTGATTTAAAACAAACACCCATGCCCAAAGGCGTGCTCTTCTGTTTTGCTAACCTCTGGCTCTGTCACAGCGTTGCCCAGGAACGGTAGCACGTTTCTGCCATGATCCTTTCAGAAATCCAAACGTTGCAGAAGTCACCATACACAGCCTGGATCGCTGGCACTGACAACAGCCCCAGCAGGGCACAGCACAGATGTCACCACAAAAACACACCTCCCCTTCTGGTACCAGGACTGCTACACCACCTCTCTGACCTGTCTACTCATAGCCTACAACCCATTGCAAATGCTGCACCAAGTGACTGAAAAGGTATGAGACAGAATAAACCATCTCCCACTTTGATGCCTAGATTAGTTGTTTCAGATGCTCTCCTTTCCAGAAGATACCATTTCAGAATGTGTTGCTTTTTAACAACTCAAGCACTTCAGATCAAACTTGACTGAATTCCCAGTTCCAGAAGAAATAAAAAAAATTTGGAGAAACTTCCTTCAGACTTGGCATTAAATACAAACTGCATCGGACAGCCCTCTTAAATCATGAGAGCACCTACTTTGATATTTGCTTTTCTTACACGGGAAGAAGAGCACAGTGACAGTCCTGAATAACTGAGAAGACTACGCAAGAGTCCAGCAATTTCCAGAGAAGTTATCATTTTCCTAGAAATGGAAGCATGGAAGTCTGCTGTGTCAAAACTGATTTCAGGAAATCTTGTTTCTTCAGCAGCTTAACTTTTAAAGAAAAAGTGTCAGAATTATTTTGACAGTCCTTTTAACTTGGATGGTAACAAAATGTTCATGTTGCCTGAGAAAAAGATTTAGAAGCAAGCTGGAATTTTAATTCCAGAAATAATGGATTACAGAAGCTTTACATTTTATGGCCCAAAACACACAAAAGCCCTGGGGTGCAATACAGAGGCAAAAAAAGCACGTATATTGTAGACACTTACACCACATAACTGTACTCTCTTGCTGCTCTGTGTGTCACAGCATAGGGAATAAAACATCAAGATCCGTATTAACGCTTCACCACCTGAACCCACGGCAGCTCCGTGTCGGTGCAGTCGTCCCCAACCAGGGGGCACCCTGCAGCCACGAGTGCAATTTCCAGACTGGATTAAGTAATAAAGCCCCAGTCCTTATGCCAAATAAAATCCTGTCCGCTGTTGGTGATGAGGCATTAACCTTGCTGCCCTGGCCAACTGTTGACCTCTGCTCGCCTGTAAGCTGCTTCGGTTTGGAAGGACTCTGAGAAGTCACCTCTCAGCTCTGCGTCTGCAGGTCAGTGGGACAGCGTGCTGGCTACCAGCTCCAGGTCACTGGGAGTCATCTCATTATATTATTTATGTACTTTGGTTTAAAAAAAGGAAAAATCTAGGGTGACTGTGGAAAAAAACCACAATTATTTCTATGCTATTAATTGCCTTAAAAGAGAGACTTTAATTTAAAATTCAGCTTTCCCAGAAGATTTCCGTTTTACTGCAACCCAAGATTAGGACGTTTATGTAACAGAGCAACTTTAAAAGAATCCATAGTAAGTGTATTAGGTGGAATTAGTTCTGTGTTAGAATTCACCTGAGCCACTGTACTTTGCAACATTTAGCCTTTATGAATTCACAGGATTAAAATCAAATCGAAAAGTAAAGAAAGAGGCTTCTTGTCAGCAAAGACTTGACAACTGCAAACCAGAAGTATTTCTCAGCTGACTCATCTCTTTAACAGTAAAATAAAACCTTTCACATTTTAGACAATTTGAAGCTTCCTGCTTAATAAAACGAGTTTGATCTGTGGAAGCTTTAGTGCACACCAGATCCTGAAACACAAACCCCATACAACAGAGGCAGTGCGAGGAAAATGAACTCCTAAATGGAGACCCCAGTCAGAGAATGCTGGTGCCTTCTCAGTTTGTTGGCACCACAAGCCCCTTTCTTACTGCAATAACTTGGTTAGCCTGAATTAACTGTGTAAGCTTAAACACACAAACGTTCAGCTCCTCGTCAGGGCTAGCTAAGATTTCCTTCCTTCATGCATGCTTTGAATGGAAAAGAGAGCACAGTTAAATGTATATCGTGCTCTGCCCAAGATCTGTTCTAGTCTCAGTTTACGCCAGTAGACCACAGGCAAGCGCCACGTGGATTCCTGCTTGGGAAGGTGAAGCATGCAACAGCAAAAGAAGCTTACTAGTCCTGTACGGCTGGGCTTGCTGCTTACTGAAGATGCCACAGAACTGAGGGAGCTCAGGGAAGAGGCGCTTGGACTGCGCTTCAGCACGGTGGGGGTCGCCACCACTTTCCGCACGGTCGTCTTCGCTTTCGCTGGCGTGGTCGATGGGAACCCAATCTTTGTAACCTTGTGGACTGGAGCAAATAAACCGTATTTTGGCTGGCACTGAAAATACCTTTAGGAAAGCAAAGCAGACAGATGAGAGTACTCAATTAACTTGTCTTTTCAGATAGATGGCCTGGCTTCACGAAGACTTCTAAATCAATAGTCTGAAAGTATTAAAAGGACAAGGTAACAGCTGGTGACAATCTAATCTAGATTAGATTGCAATTTATTTTTTTTTAAACACTATATTTGGAGAGGGGACTTTTGAGAGGCTGAAACAGCATAATTATATCAGACTGCAGAAATTCAACAGAGTAAACTCTCGAGCTGTTTCCTAAAAATTCCATTCAGATTCAAAGTTTAGCATGCATAGCTTTCCTCTTCAATACAGTCCTCTGAGCTACCGACAACAAATGTGAGAGCAGAGTGTTGAAAAATAAATAAATAGTTGTATATTTTTATTACAGACATGCCTATAGATACATGCATATTTGATTATATGATTCTACGTATAAACAAAAGCAACTTAAAATTTGAAACTGTGATCACCTATGTGAAGGTGGCACAATCCCTGTAAAACGTCTTTTTAATGAGTTAAAGGACTGTTCCTTCTACCAAATGAGAAAGTAAGTTACACTGTGATGTGAAATAATGCTCTCTAAGTGTGACTTACTGGAGGAAGCAGCTGTAACTGCTCCCAGTCTTTACAACGAGGCAACTATTGGTATAGGAGCTCTCGGTTCCTGTGATGCAGGAAGATTTCCCTTCAGTTCAGTTATTAGATACCCAGAGATATTTTCTTAACTGAGTATTCATTCCAAGCTGAGAAACCAGAGCCACGTTCAAAAAGCAGGAAATTGTGTTTTCCATTACCAGTCTATGAATAAAACTCACAAGGGAGCAGGAGAGATCAACTAATCCCCTGAACGTGGGGTTGATGCAGACTTTCAGAGCTGTGTAGGCGTCATAACATTCAAATCAGTGTCTAACAATCCCCCACCGCCATCAGACAGCCAGGTTTACAGCCTCACTACTTCCCTTCATAGAAAGTCTCACGTAAAAAAGCACAACAGCATCTAGAGGTGCAATAGCTCTTGAAGGCGGCTGCTGTGTGAGGACAGACTGACCTCGTCCCCGCAACGGCTCCGTCGTTCTTCCCCAGGGGCTCGTCCAGCTCCACTCCGCACCATTCCCCCTTCGCAAAGTCGGTTTCTCCCAAGAACCGCACGACTCCAGCTTTGGTTCCACCAACCTGCAGCAGCGACACACAACTGCATTTAGCACACTTCCAAATTCAAACGCCCAAGAGAGCGCACAAGCACGTTCAGAAAGCACGTTAATGACGAGACCAGCTCTTATTTCCAGCTGCATGTTCTTTTGCCTGGGAGTTTGCTTTAATACGTTGAACAGATCTGCACAAACAAATTGTTTACAGAAGGGGGGAAAAAAAGAAAAACCAAAAGCAATTCCCCAGCATTTGGTTCTGTTCCATTTGGGATTCAGGGAGTTTGTCACGACTGAAGGCCACAACTCTGTAAGGAAGATTAAAAATACATTTAACAAGACTCAGTACGACCCGTGCACTGAATGCAATATGTTTGTACTACCATTTCCACAAATTTCTATCAGTACATAAGGATTTCTAAGAACTGCTTATTTCTTATTCTAATTCCGTGAGGAAAAGCAAAATAAACGAAACGAGAAGCCTTTCATATTTTCCCTAAGGAACAGTTCAGACAAACTACGTAGTAGAACCCTCTTGCATTTAAAAGAGCTGACATAAAGTATAAAGCTTTGCAAAATTTTAGATGCAAACAGCTATTTGAATTCTCAGGGTGGGAAGAATTATTTTATCTTTTCTTCACTTTTTTAAAAACAAAAACAAAGACACACTTCCTAAATATAACATTAACAATCAGTTGTTTCAAACATAAAATATTCAATCTTTACAGCATTCCAGTTATTTACAGTGCCTGCAAGATGCAGTTTTTCCTAATGCCCTGGGGAGGGAAGAATTAAATTAAGCAAGGAAGCAAAAGGTGTTCATGGGGTCGACTCTTGCCAAGAAGGGCCAGGAGCCAGCACTGCAGGGTCCTTGCAGGTCACAGTGACAACGTGCTGTGCCCTGATTGTGTGAAAATCTGTTCAGGCTGGGTCCAGCGTTATGAAACCAGCAAATGGTCAGGAAAACCTCTCAGAGTCACTGCAGTCAATGCAGACACTGTCAGGGCCACCACTTTTCACACTTACATTTTCCAGCACACATGAGACAATGAGGAATATTTTGTAGCCTTAGCAGAGAGCTTGGATGTAACCTGCTAACACAAATTCTGTAATTTTCCTTGTTATATACTAAAAAGTATAATAGGATTTCATGTAGTTTTTACATTAAACATCCTATTTCTTGAGGGGAAATCCCCAGGATAACTGGAGAACAAGCAGCTGCTCGGGCCATAGGTGCAAGTGCAGGATCACAGTGCACCACATCATTCCCATTTGGGAAGTTCACACAAGAGTTAACTGAGGAAGCCAGGAACAGAGCACGTTATCTTGCATGAACGCACTCGGCGTCCACCAAGGACCACCCAAGTGCACAGGAGATGCCATAGACATTTGTGCTCAGCTCCTGGCTCATCCACAGCTCTGCGAGCAATTCACGGCTTCAGCAAACCAGGGAAGGATAATTCACCCTTCTTGATATTCCTGAAATGAGAAAGCCAACAGATACGTCTTCCATCCACATTTAAACTGGAGGTTCCCTTCTCTCATTAGAACAACATTTAAGCTGCAGATCACCTTTCTATCTTGTAGCAAATGACTGCTCTTCATGGAACAAAAATACACAAAGTTTACAGCTATTGTGACTCAGCCTCATACAGTAACGAGTAAAACGCTTGGTATTGGGTGTTCTTGGCAGAGAGCTGACAAACTTCCCCTCTCAAAACACAACCACGAGTAATGTCTTAGGAAAAAAGGACGGTAACCAGTCAAACCAGTCACGTGGAGTCCAGATCTGCTCTGTGACAGCGGTGAAGAGGGAATAAAACGTGTTAAAGTATTTCCTGGGAAGAACTCTCCCTCAAGTCAAGATGCCATTCACCTGCATACATAACCTACCTTCTCCAGTAGTTTTTCATTATCGTAAGTACTAACATCAAAATAAAATTTAACTGAGCAGCGTGAGAGAACGACCTGCACGTGTCTGTGCTATCAGTCCTTAACAAGTCTGCCAAGTTGTCCTGCCCTTATTCCTTTTCTAGGAACTTTGGGGGTGGTTTTTGTTGTTTTGGGGTTTTTTTTCCTTTAATGATAAATTTGGAAGACATCTTGAGGTGAAAAGACTGGTTAGTTCTGCGAGTACTGCTTCCCTACTCCATTTCCTACTGTTTTCTGCTTCAGTAAACAGAGTTAAATCAAAAGAGGCCATAAAAAACCCATTCAAGAACTCAGACAGGAAAGCTACACCCACAGCCCAGATAAGGAGCATCCCTTCACAGACACCGCTCAGGTTTGCGGCTGCACCAGCAGTTCCTCAGCTCCTCGTACACAGCTGCTCAGGCCAAGGAGTTTGACTGCAGTTTTGTGGAGTGGTGGGGTCCAGGTTTTTCGAGGTTTGTTGGTTTTAAATAAACACCATAAGTCAATTACTAAAACGCACATGTGCACAAAAAGCCTTGGAGGTAAAGGGGGTATGTGAGGTAAGAGCCATCTGAAGCATGGAAGTGGAAAAGGGTAACGAGATGTGAAGGCTCCCAGAGACAGGAAAAACTGCTGCAATGGGTTCCTTGCATCTCCAACCGCAAATAAACCTTTGCTGCGGGATAATTCAGATTCAACTTGGGTACAGAACATTCATTCCTTTTTGTTTCATACCTCAGCTCTGCTCATCTGCCATATTTAGGTTAAAAATGCAAGGTATTTCTTTTGAAGACATTGCATCCAAATCCCAAACTGGGAGACACGACCCAGCCAAAAAGCTTTGGCAACGACCAGCGCCCATTGGCCCCTCCACAGCCATCGCCGTGGACATGGGGCTGCAACCCAAGGCTGGTGGGAGTGAGCAGACGGAGGGATCCGTATCCTGACAACATACGGGGATGCACAACGTGAGATCCCCGGGAGAAACAGCAACGTGACTCCTCTTGTAACCATGGCACCAGGACTATTTTAAAACAAGATGCAAGGAAGAACGCCAAGGAATTGGTGTTTTTTCCAAACCCACTCAAGCTGCTGTGAAAAGCAGCTACTACACTGCTGCTCTCTGCTAAAACTGCAACGTGCAGCCTTCCCCGAGCAGGAATCGGTAGAGTGCTCACAGCATTGACAAACATCAATGCCATCTATATGCAGTTATATATATGCAACAATATAAGCACTTTTGCTCAGCTTCAAGCAAAAGCCTTCCAAGCCTTCATCCTTAAAGGCAGCATGTATCTATAAAGCCTGAACCTACTGAAGATTTCCAGTCATTCACAGACACCTGCCTCAAATAACACATTTATCTCCAGCTGCAGTGACGTACTCTGCCCGTGACAACGAACCTGGTTGAATGCACCTAAGGAAATAACCACTTACTCCCTTGGTAGTGCAATGCGAGCTGCTGCTGTACAGCACGTTACGGTAAAGGCTTTTCCATGCAGAAAAGTTGCTGCACATACACGGACTTACACTTAGTGCTCCAAAAGGGAAAAAAGATTAAGATGTGATTACACTAACCTGTATATCCCAACAGGAAAAGGATTGTGCTTACAGAATTATAGCATTTATTACAGAAAAAATACTAAAAAATAATTGTAAAAAATGTAAAAAAAATAAAGAAAACAAAGCCCAAACCCAAAAACCTAGTTGCATTTGACTAAAAAGAAAGCCCAGTTACTAAAAGAAACAGGAAAAAAAGTTTACTAAAAAGTTTCTAGAAGTTCTATGGAAAAATGGGGCATCACTGCCATGAAGACAGCTTTCCATGACCTTCATTCACACCAAGGCAGGTCACTAAATAATAGATCAGAGAAAAGAACTGCCAGACCTTTTTTTAGTCAGCTACCACACTCAATATAGTCCAGCTGCAAAATACGAAGCAATAATAAGCCAGAGAATCTAGGTTAGGCGACGGGTCATAGTGGGGTGAGAAAATGTGCTTGGAATTCACTCGTGCTATGTCAAACACATGGGAAAAGTGACTACATTCCATGTATTGAATTGTAACTAAGCTCACATTAATTTGCTGCAACGTGAAGTGAAGCAGCAAAATGGGTTTGTGAACCTGAAGCAGTTAAAAACTTCCCCATGGAAGCACATGGGGATGAGCCCCTCAAACTGTGAGAGCCTTTGTGGAGCCACATTTCCAAAGATAAGCAGAAACAGGAAACAAATAAACCAGTGTGATCCAGGGGAAAAAAAAAAGAAGATATGGTCTAAGAAGTGAGGCTGCTGTTTAAACAGTATTCACTGAAAAACACAGATCTGTTTGAGAAAGAAGGGGCACTGTCTGAGACTTGGTCAGTGCAGCGGTGCCACCTCCACAGCCCTGCTGGGAGAGAGAAAGTGAACACCACGGGCTCTGCAATACCAGTGCTTCTGTCTGAGCACTTACTGATGGGGACCCCCAAAAGGAATCGCTCGGATACTCCTGTGCTCCGCCCATCAGAAGCTTCCTTCTCTTGGTTCTCAAAATGGAGAGGAAACATTTCCAGCTGGCAAAGCAACTGTATTTGATGATCTGTTCCCCACTGAAGGCCAGAGGGAACCACCAGCCCATCTCCTCTGGCTCTCCCAAACAGGTCCTTACACCTCACCAGCTACACCTGTAATTAACCCCGTAACTGCGCTGAGCTGATAGCCATCAGAAAACATCCTTCCACTGACGGTCTATTTTCTTAGGTAATCACTCCACTGTTAGGGATGCATTTAAATTTGAAATAAACCATATTTGACTGTGGCTTCCAGCCACTGATTCTCATTATGCTTTTATTTGGAAGATTACAGAGCTCTTCAGCAACTGGCATTCACCATGCAGGAACACGGTTTTAAGCAAGACACCTCATTTTTTCCCTCTGTAAACTAAAGATTGAGTTCTTCAAATCTTTAATTGCAAGATACTTTCTCTCGCTTGAGTCATTTTGCAGCTGACTTCTGAATTCTTGCCAGCATTTCCAATAGGCTTTTCAAATAACCAAGGACGTAACTAAACAGAGCATCTGAGCACTGCCCAAAAGCGTGGTCAGCCCCACGCAGAGCACCGTGTACTTTCCTGGGTCCTTTTGCCACATCAGCCCACAAACTCCTCAGTCATTCAGCTCCTGGACCTTCTCCAGTCCCCTCTCTCCAGCAAACATCTGCCCACAGCTGGCTGTTACGCAGCTTACGCTCTCATTTTTAGGCTTCAACTCTGTTTTAGCTTGCCAACATCTGGATCCTCTGTCAGTTTTTGCCTGTTTGTCTCTTTTCTTGATATTAGACAGTCCAGCTTCAGATTATCCCATTTCCTTCTAGAAATATCTGCATAACATCCGACATTTGAACAGAGCATGACTGGAGGAGAGCTAGAGCAGCTACCAAACTTTAACCTGACCTCCCTAATTCCCATTTTTCAAACCAGCAATTTTGTGAATCACAGGATTAACGATGTCTTCCTGTGGCACTGGATATTATGGTCGAGTGACTTTGCTATCTAAAAATGCAAGAGTGGCTACAGCTATTTCTATTGACGGGAACAGTATTTAGACAAGACCTCGATCATGCGGATGGTACAGATTCTCCACCCTCTATTGGGCTGTTTCCATGAAATCTGTAAGAACTTAGCTTGGAAACTTCAACATTTCTGCTCAATTTGACTGCAGTCGACTGGCAAGTTCAAAGGCAAGGCCAAAGCGGGCAAAAGAGACACAGCGCTATCACACAAGCTACAGTTTAATTATTAAAAATTATGTGCTGTTGAGGTGCAATTCATTCGATCCACTCATTCAGTCCCAAAGGAAGCAGCACAAAAAACCCAACAGCAATTCCGTACTACAAAAGCCCCTTAGGAATTCACCACCACAAAAAAAGCCAAGGCAAAGACTAAAACAAGTCAATAAATAAACAGTTCTTCCGCCCATCCTGTCTTGAAATGAGCAAGGACAACTTGTTCCTGGACAACTTGTTCCTGGACATCATGGCCCTCGGGAGGGCAGGGGAGGGAAGGGACCCAGGGAGTCACACACACAAAAACCCAACAGTCCTGCATGAACAAACCATTAACGAAGCGTGTGCAGCAGTCACCTATCGCTGCCGTTATTTCCGCAATTTTCAGTTAAATCAAGAGTTGCCAAAACAAAATGACCCAGAGTTCAATTCATCTTCTTGGTGTGAGCTGTGCCTAACATCTCATTTATCCGTGAGCAGAAAGGTAACAGTCTGTCCTGAAAAATGCCTGAAAGTAACACTACAAGAAAGCTGTGGTTTGCACAGAGAAAATCACCAAGATAACGAATTGCAGCTACAGCCTTCGGGTACCTGCTGTCCTTCAGCTATATTCTCATCCTTCACGGTGCAGCAACCACTTTTAAATCTAATCCGCATTATACTTCACACTATCAAAAATACCATGTCTAAATATACATATATAAATATAAGAATGACTTTCATCCTTGACTTAACATGACAAAGCCATTGAAACACCTTACAGCTCAGCTCTGGGACAAGCCGAGGTGTGAGTGCGCAGTTGCGGCACATAAAGGAGGCTGAGGAGACGACAGCCCCCGTCAAGCACACAGCAATCCCATGTTCCCAACTTCCACATTTTCCTTTTCTATCCTCACATGCCCTGCCCACAAGATCTTTTTGCACTGTTTTACTTGTAGCAGTGCCAATGAGTACCTGTTTTTCTAACAGTTCAACACTATTACAGATTTTTAAACAGACTGAACTCAGAAATGCATTTTCTATTCAGAATGTTGCAGAAACCAGAAAATGGAAAACTTAAAAATGCCACATGAACAATGCAGGATTACTTCTAAAGAGAGAAATGTCTCTCTGCAAGTGCAGCTTCTTTCCCCCTTGGTTGCTTTAAGAGCCCTGGAATTTAATCAGTCGGCAGCCTGACGTGGTGTTTACTTGGAGATAGGTTACAGGGGTGGAAACAAATCTGACAATAATCTCCTATCAGTCTCTGCCCATCACATCGCTGGAGAACTTCGTAAGAAATAACCTGGTGAGCGGTGCAAGACAGACAGGAGGAAGAAAAGAGATGGCACTCATGCACAGAGTGCAACTTTGCAAAAAGGCCACATCAGCATGCGGCTGTAAATCCAGTTTGCAGCCTTCTGTGAACATATGGGCAGAGGCCCAGGTTACAGCTTTAGAGCTCAGCTCCAGAAGCACCAGATTTGGCAGAGCACCATGAAGCTGGAACTGGTTCAGTGAACGAAAGCACTTTAATCCCTTGAGAAGGCTAAGGCCCCTTTGGTTGATAAGATGTTCATTCATTTATTTATTTATTTTAAGCACAGCATCTGGTCCCTCCGGGAATAAAAGAGTCTAAGATGCTCGCAAAGCCGCCTCAGCCATGGGTAGGTGCAACAGTTGGCACACAGTGCAGGCCTCCCCTTTCTACTGAACAAGTTGGGGGTGGTTGGTTCAGGGGGTTGTGTGTGTTTGTTTGTTTCTTAAATCAACTTTGCATTGGGCTCTTATGAAATCCCAAGTGGTTGCAGCACCAGGGCAAGCAGGTTCTGCGGCTGCAGCTCCAACAGGAAGCAGAAACTGGCTGAGCCCGATGATAATCTGATTCCTGAACGAGTTTTCAGTTATTCCTCCCTCCTGCTTCAGTACCTGGTGACAACGCTTCCCCGGCACAAGGAGGGGTCACTTTTTGCATGGGAATTCTTATTCACACACAGTTAGAAGTGCTGAAAGTGCAGCCCGATTTCCAGCAGGCAAATCACCCACAGTTGTGTTAACGACCGTGCACTCTGCCATTAACCAGCAAAGGCTGGACCTGTGCAATGAGGGAAGCGCATGTTTCACATCCACATTTCCTATTTTATAGCCAGCTCCAAGTACAAGATCAGGGTTAATGTCCTCTCTCTAACAACTAAATCATATCCGGATTCCACCACATACTTCAAGAAGTTAAGAATGGAAATTACAGTTAATGCAGAGCTATTTTAATTACTCTTTGCATTAATAACTTCTCCTTTGGTTTAGCCATATTGGGTTTTTTTTCCAGTAAAAGTCATTCATCAGTGCAACAAATGAAAAGCTGAATAATAAGGAGTTACAAGTCAGAAACCACAGTTCTTTTAAGTAGGTACTTTAGCTGCCTAGATTTTCAACATTTCTACATATTAATATGAAGTGTTTCCAAATACTTGCTAGTGAAAGGAAAAAGACCGTTCAGCTTCAAGGCAACTGCCGAGAACGGCTCGGATACAGTAGGATTTGAGGGAGCAGACTTCTTATGAGAGCTTTCCAACACAGCAGACGGCTTGTGAGCTGCTTTAACCTCTTCATCTTTGAGGAGGAATAAACCACAGAAACCTACAGGACCTCTCCTTTTGCACTGGAACACCCATTTTGGGGTACAATGCTTCAGCTCGTGTATTCACATCACTGCGTTTGATTTGCTTTCGATTTGCTTTGACTCCTCCAGAATCTCAAGAAAGAGAACTTCTGTGAAAACAGGACAATGTGAATTTCTCCATGATTACTGTATTTTCCCTGCAGGCACTGATGTGTACCGTGAGCTGTTTCTCTGGTGTTTACAACTCCATGTAATGGCCTGGAACATGTGGACTTCAAATTGAAGGGTAAAAAAAAAAGAAAACCTACCACAAGTATTTTTCTGCAGGCATCCAGGTGACACACCACGTACCCCGAAGCACTGTCTGGTTTGATGCTAATTTATTTATTTATTTTTTAAATGTACAAGGTCTTTTGGAAAATTACGTTTTCTGCCCCCTGAGAAAGCAAGACTGTTTTCTTGTGTATCTTTTAGAGTAGACCAGAATACTTCAGTCGGAAGGGACTCCAGACCAACTGCCTGACCGATTTGGAGCTGACCAAAAGTTAATTATTAAGGACATTATACAAATGCCTCTTAAACACTGACAGGCTTTGGGTACAAACCACTTCTCAATGCCCTCTCGGTACAGAAATGCTTCCTAACATCCCAGCTAAGCCTCCCCTGTTCCTCTCCACATCCCCTGTCTAGTTCAGCACAACCTTGCATCAGATACTCTCAGCAAGAATATACCCAAATGTATAAAAAAAATCAGGAACAGATACATACATTAAAGCTTCCTTTATTAGTAAATCGATGTATTTTTTAAAGACGTTGGTGCTCCCATAGAAGTCTGGGTGGACTCTACACGTGGTACTGCGTAACATTAGGTAATTCTAACTTTATGTTAGACCAGCGAGACAATTGGAGATCAAGAGAGATGTGAATTGGTAAACGCATTTCTCTGGCATTTAACCAGCTGTCAGAATGGCCTCTTGTTTCTTGATAACTCAGACTGGGCAGGAAAAAAAGCTGTAGGATTTTGCCTTTTTTATTGAAGGTATCATCCAAAACCAGCCAGCTGTCAACAACAACAACAACAAAACCAAACAGCTTAATTCCAGATAACTCCTATTAAGTACATTTTAAAATCAAAGTTAGAGGAAAACCCTTCGCAGACTGAAATACTCCGGTGTAACACTCCACACCCCAAGATCACACACCGAGATCAACATCTGAAGTCTATTCTGGAATGTAATTTCACATCCGAGCTGTGTCTTACCCACCTCTAAATCTGCCCTTAAGGACATACTTTTCCAGTTAAGTATTTTAATCAGACTCCCAAGTGAGCTTTTGTCTCATGAATTCACTGTTCTGCCAAACTGCAATCCTACCCCGCTGCAGGCTCACCGCTTTCAAGATGCAATTCTCACCAGCTGCTTTCCCCATGTATCCATAACCATCAGGGTGCTGCTATGCCTAAAAACCTGCACAAAGTATTCAGTGGCGGTCAGTCCAAACTGCAGGAGCTGATGAACGTGGGCAGCACTGGCAGCATTGAGCCCTGAGTTCTGCAATGTGAGCGTATCTCAGGCTATGACGCTGCACTGTCACTTAGAGGGGAAATTCTGTGTAAGGTGGGACTTACAAATTCCACCAAGCCTCTCATCCTCCTGCGTAATGTATTACTGAAAAGTCACTTCTGTCGGTATAAATGAAAATCAGATGAAGTGGAGCAGCCCAGTCGTGTTTGCACCCTTGTTGC
>NW_010203972.1:54482-68053 GCF_000695765.1 Mesitornis unicolor
AGGGCTGGCACAGCAGCCGTGGTTTCCAGCAGCAACTCAGGACCAGCTCAGTGCCACAGCCCACAGTGCTGGACACGAGTAATGGATTAACAGAGGAATGGATTTTTCAGCCAAGTTGAATATTCATTTGCACTAACCTGGCAATTTAAGATATCTGAGTTATTATTAGATGCGACATCAGCAGAGTCTGGGATATACTACAAAAAATTAGCAGGGGACTCAAAAGGGTTAAAAACCAGCAGACAAGAATCCTGACCATTTAACATACACATTCCTGTGCGTACATATAATTACAGCTGTGCATCACCGACATGCTGTGCTAGGAATTGCCCCAAAACCTCAAACTACAATGTGATGATTCAACAGGAAGACTGAAGGCAAACCGAGGAAGCAGGGAGGATGAAATCCCAAGTTTAATCTGTTCTACTTAACAAATTTGGGACCTTATTACTATCAAACTGTGGCACTGAGGATATGCTGCTTCTGTAATTTGCACTGACAAGACACAGGGAAGTCAGAGCGATGCCTTCATCGGCATCAGAGAATTTTCCCAGCCAAGGAGGACATCCCACAAGATCTCACAAAGATCCCTGAGAAAAAGGCAAGCAAGTGGTTAAAAAGGACGCTGTCTGAAGAGGACAAGCTCTGTCTGTCTCTGACAGAAATAGCTGGGGATAAACGGTAAATCTTTGTTTCCACTGCCATGCCAAGAAAACACATCTCAGCCCAACTCTAGCTGTCACCCAAATCCTGCTCTCACGTCACCTCAGTCCCCTTCGCATCTTCTTCAGTTTGGCCCCATGCTTTAAGCTCTTTTTACATTAAATTAAATTCTTCTTTAAAAATCAAATTAAAAGAAATAAAAATTAATCCACCCTCGCTGCAGAATCACTATCTGGTGGGGCAGGGCAGGACAAACAATAAAATCCATGAGAGTTTTTCTACACAAGTTCTTATGGCAACCCCAGAAATGGTTTCTATGCCAGGGCATTCATTCCTGTCCTTGTTTTCACCTAATGGAGGTGGCTTTTTTTAATTACATTGTACATAAAAAGGGACTGTATCAAAATAACAGTGACACAATTCTTCAGCTTAATGACACACACAAGTAGTTCAAACCAAAAGTGAGATCTCTGTTACAGTGATCACAGACATACAAATACCGTTCTGGTTATATTTGAAGGCTACATATGTAGCCTTTAAATCAAGAAAACACCATAATCGATGTATCACCAGCTTTCTACTGCCTTTTCAAGCAAAGGCTATAGTGTTTCAAGGCAACATTTCCCACTTTTCTTACCAGGTGTACGTCAAAGAAATTCTCAAAAACGACCCCTGCTCCATCACATTGATCTGAATACAAAAGCTACGCAACACAATTATTTTAAAAACTGTTTAAACTAACAAAACCTAACTCCCTTTTAAAAGAGTGAAATGATCCATCAGCAGAAGCATTTATGGTTCTGGATTTCGGAAGGGCAGCCAAGTAACGTGGCACCTCACCAGCAGGACACGCAATTCCTGGTGACCGGTGGCGTTATGTGACCGCTTCTGTCGCTGCCCATCACCGTGCAGGGGAACCAATTACTGAACTCTTTGTTTTCTGAGGACACAGCCCTGAACAGGCCAAAATATCTTGTTAAAGACTGAATGTTTTTAATCTAGTCTCTTTTCCCACTGTTTAAAAAATCCTGCCAAATCAACCATTTTATCTCAGCACTGCAAAGATCTTCCCACAGTCTGCAAGACTGCAGGTGAAGAGCTTGTCGACAGAAGACACTCCATTGAGTGTCTTCTCATTAAAAGCAAGCTAGAGCATGAATTCACATTACCTGGACCAAGGAAACAGCAGAAAAGTTTCGAGTATCAGCTGAAGTTACATTCAGCACCCAAAAAGCAGACACAGAGACCGCAGAGGAACCTTACCAGAACTCGATCTCCAATTTTGAGCTCCCGTTCTCCTTTCTTTAGCGATCCGGCTTCAGAGAGATTCGATATAGACTCACTCGCAGTTTTTGAAAGATTGCTAATCTGGGAAGGAGTCGAATGTTCCTTAGCAGCGAGAGATGAAGTTTTATGTGGGATTCCTGAAGGGGGAAGCGCAGCAGCGGCTGAAGACACCACACTGGCAGCAGACGTGGAAGTTGGGGACGTAGTTCTAGAAGCATGAGTGGTCTGAGTACCGTTGGCTTCATCTTCTGTCAGCACTTTCCTTGTCAGTTTTGATGGTCTTGTAAATATTCCCCTCAAGGGTTCGCACTGGAAATAGCGAACTCCAGCCACGGAGCCGTCATTCTTACCAATGGGTTCATCCAGAACGATCCCTGCCCACTGTCCCGGAGCAAACTGCGTCTCCCCGAGGAACTGAATAAAGCCAGGTTTGTTTCCATTGACCCAAACACGCTCCCCGACTCGGAAATCATCCACAAACTCTTCCTGGGCATCCGCAGTGGTCGTGCTCGAGGCCTTTTCACTGGAAGGGGCTTTTTCTGCTGGAGCTGCAATCAAGCACAGCGAGAAAGCAACAGGAATCAAATACACCAAATATCCCAGAGAGCACCACTACTTAGTTTGAGTGTAACAAGCGTTTGGAAAAGCATCATTTCTAAAAGGAAGAGCACAATTCCAAATTTCCTTACTTATGAAAACAAACACAGCAATCTCTGGAATGCAATAATCCAAAAATCTAAGAACAGAGCCACCGAATGCATTTAATGTAGATTTTGGTAAAAATCTTGTGAAGATTTCAAGTCTTGCCTCACAAACCACCCAATCACTTTTACCATCACGAGGTTCTTCAAGGAGAACTGCTTGATCACCTCCACTTAGCAACTTCAGGTTTTTTTGCATGTTGCACACATCATTTTCATTAGACCAGAAATACAGGCAAATATACCTTGGTGTAAATAGTAAAAGTACTGTATGCTCATAGCTTTCAAGGGACTTCCTGTTAGAGGATAAATGAAGGAAAAGTTAAGATATTTCAATGTTCCTTACCAGCTGCAACAGCTCCCGGTGTTTTCAGCAATGTACTCCCATGCTTGAGGGTTTTTGAAGGAGCCTTAAGTCCACTTGGTTTTAACATACTCATCTTTTTGCAGTACCAGTGTCAATCCTCTTCGTGTGTAGCAACTATCTTTTTCCAAACATGGATAAAATATATCTACTTGAGTTTTTCCAGCTCTGGAATAAACCTGTATATTAAAAATATTAGACATGAAACAAAAATCAGTATTTTAACTCCTGCAGGAGAAATTTCTATACATACACAGAGTCAGTGTATAAAATGTCTGATAAAAGATGCTTTACAATAACAACCAGAAGCATTTCCCAGGATAGCATTTCCAACTCGTCTTTTAAAGGCCATTTCCTATTAGAAGACACCAAGTCTGAACCTAAAACATCAGAATAACCCACTTCACTGGCTGCTGCTGGATTCATCTCGAGCTTTAAACTAAAAGGCTATTTTAAGAAAGAAAAACAAAGCCCTTAGCAGCATTACAAACATTACACATAGACAGAACCACTCTGCGCACCCTCCTGCTTTCAGTCCCATTTTTCAAGCGTTGCAAAATCCCAGCAAAAACAACTCAGCAGTAGAGAACTCACTGCAGGAGAAATCGAGAGAACCAGGAAATTCAGGATAAGAGGAGTAAAGTTTTTAAGAGAAGCTGGAAACGACAACTTAAGATCGATCAGCAGAGTCAGCTGACGACAACGAAGAAGTAAAGGGCCACCTCAGCCGTACGTGACCCCTCAGAGCGCAGTCCCCAGCACCGAGCCCCAGCTACGCCTCTGACGGAGGAGGAGAAGGAGGAGGGACTGACTCTTCCTTGCCAGGGTGCTGCTCTCACTTGGACGCCAGCTCTCAGCATTTCAGGGAACCAAGTCAAGTGGGTTTTGCCACGGAAGGTATCTTCCTTCTGATTACAAAAGCTTTAGAAAGGCTCTTCATCTATAATGAAAAAATCTATTTTTTTTCCTATAATGTGAATTTGAAGGCAAACTGTAAGGTGAGTGGTCTCCCCACCATATTCAACAGCATAATCTGCTCTGCATGAACACAGCCCGAATACTTGCAAAGCTTCATACGTAAAGGCACTGACAGAACAGCTATGCCCACTTCAAAAACCAAAAGCAGGCAGGCATCTAAACAAACACCTGAAAAGGACGGAAGTGCAGACATGTAGCAATGCTCTGTTTGCTCAACCGTCTGCTCAGAACACGGCAAACAGGGGCTGTAACGCAGCTCTCGGTCCTGCTGCTCTCTCAGCATTTTGGCACCGGGCAGGACGGGTGCTCGAGCGGGAAGCTGGCCAATTGCAGAGCTCCCAAAAGCAGGATGAGCAGTGCCCAGGTGCACACGCTGGGTGTGCAATATGGTTACAGGCAAAACAAGCACGGGTGACGGACAGACTGCTACGCTGCGGGAAGGAAGACTGCAGAGACAAGTGTCTTTTACCTACCAGGATGAGTGTTACCCCTCATGTATTATTAACAGTCACACATCAGTGCTCCTAAAAATCAATTCAGTGGGGAAAAATAAAGAAATAAAAAATATCAGGCACACTGCTTTGTGAACCTAAGTAACATTTCTCCTGTGTGACCTGGTCTGGTGATCCTGCTCTGGCAGGGGTTGGACTGGATGAGCTTTCAAGGTCCCTTCCAACTCCTGATATTCTGTGATTCTGTGATTCTGCTATTTCAGGATCAGCTGTGCCAAATTCAAGCCATTTTCTAAGAAGTCTGCAAAAATGCTGTGTGTTAAAAAGTACCACCTTGGCTGCATGGTGTTTGTCCACAGTTTAAGTTATGCCCCACAAAAACCCTGAAGTGGTGCTGTGAAGTGCTGAATATTTTTCTAGCGTTGCCAGAAGTCACTCACCCCTCTGCAGAGCTATGACTACTCAAGAGAAGAATTTCTCCATTGTTTTTGCAAGACGTGTGCCAGTTTACTATTAATTTTTAAGTGGGAGCTCTCATGTTCAGAGTTAGCTCTCTAAAGCCAAAGCAGAAGGACAGGCATGGAAGAACTGGCAGGCACACGGTTACCCACAACGAGAGGATCACATAAGATGTCACTCTGGGAAATATTAAGGTCAGCTCCTTTTACTTCAGACTTCTTTGTCAGTACTAAACACCAAATTTATGGAAATTCAGCCACCTCATTTGGGCCAAAGGCAGGTTCTCCTTAGGAAAGATCACCTCCTAAGACAAGGAAGCCAGAAGCTGTCTTACAGTATTCTGCCACTCTTGTCCATAGATTACCTCATTTTCTGTCCCCAAAGAGCATTCCAGCACCACACAGGTACGAACCATCTATACTGTGCAAGGATAGGTATATAAAAAAAAACCCAAAATAAAATAAAAACAAACCCATAAAAACTAAATTACCCCCCAAAATGACATTTTGCCAATTTCAAATAATTACTTATTAATAGATGTTTAACAAACCCCTGCTCAGCAGACAGTGAGAGCATTCTAATATTGCATTTCTTGGCTCATGGTATCCATTCATATTTTAATCCTGCTCTCCGCAGTCATGGGTTATGTATTTGCTGTGTCATTTGCTTTTCTCAATATCCAGGCCTTCAAATAGGCCAGAAGTAACACAATCCCTTCTGTCCTGCTTTCAGAGCTACTGAAATTGTAGCTTAATTGAAAAAAAACCTGCTAAAATATAGGCAACGCATTTAGGGAAATTACTGCCTTATTGCAATAGTGAAAATGCAAGCTTCAAACCTAAAAAAGCCAGGCTCTTCATAGTAGCATTTCCTAGCAGAGCTCATACAGCACTGGAAGCACATACATTTGCATCAAGTGATGCTGAGCATTATGCACTTCAGCATTTCCTACCAGGCTCCAGATGTCAAATCCCTCATTTTAGATCTCAGAAGAGAGCAGCTCGCTCTCCGTTTCTCTCCATTTGTTCTCTTTCCTTCCTTGAATCTGCCCCAGCTCTCCTAAAAAGGAATCTTTATAACCAGTAACATGAACTGTAAGTTTCTCGAAAGATTGTACCAGGAACCTAAGGAAAAGCCCAGAAGAGTTTGATAACGTATACTGAAGTGTTCAGAAAGCCACAAGTTCCATCAATACCAGAACTGGGCATAAAAAAGAGATTTTAAATACAAGCTTTACACTTACACCATTACTGGGAAATAGATGATTTTATACAACATGAAAATTCACTACATTCTCAAACGATGTTTTATGTGAGTGTGTTGAGCACTACAGATTTTCAAACACAGGCCTGACTCCTTGCACTGGCCCTTTTAGCTGATTAGTACATAATATCCTTGTTCTTCTTAGTTGCCTTTTACAGACCTCAAAGTAGTGCATAGATCAAATCCATCCCTGAGCAACAAGTTGAGAACCACTGGCTTAAGAAAATAAACCCTCCTAATCAGCTAATAGACGTGAATTCTGTTGGCAAGCTCAGATCAAAAAGAAATAACCCAAATGTAACCACACAAGCCTGAATGAAAAAAACCAGAATATCTTCCAATTGTCAAAAAAGCCATTCCTGTAATAAAACCAGCTGCCTACCGCTGTTTCTTTCAAGACTCTTTTTAGGAACTGGTACTCCACAAAGAACTAAAACGCAACTAGATTAAAACAGAGAAAAAAAAGCTAAGCCTCATCTCACTCTATTTAAGGACCCTATAGTCAGGACAAGAATATAAGAGTACAGTCGACATCTGGCAAGCACGCTGCCACCACCACGCTCTTCTTCACGAGTTCTTCAAAGCATTTCCAATTCAAAAGATTAATATGAAACTCAGTTAACACCATTAAGGGACTAAATACTGCTGGAAAATGCCGTTCCATGCCAACACATTTCTAAGCTCAAAAAAGAGACCGCTTCCATTTGTTAATTCTGCTAAACATACCAGGGCTTTGCAAAATACATCTAAATATTAAGAGTAATGGCCACAGAGTAAATATTGCAAAAGGACTGAGTAGAATAGAGCTGGTGAAAATCTCAGGGATCCGTAACCAGAGGAGATTGGATTACATTTACAACAAAATAATTCCTCAGCACACAATATCCATCGCAAACGTCACATTAAGCTTCAACGTCCGTTCTGGAACAGTTACAATTAGTTTAACAAAAAAGATGGACTTGGAAGCCTTCGTCCATTAACTTCCACAACTCCTGCAATGCTGCAGCACCCGTCGTGCTCCCAGTCATTTACCACTTGGATACAACCAGTCTGGAGCTGTGAACTCGCATCGAGGTCTCTTTGCATTTAGCCAATTACCGAAACGTTAAATGAACTTCTCTCTGAACCCAATGCTCATGGCTGGGCGCAAACTCAGTGCGTTTTGTCAGCTCCAACGCATTTACTGAACGAGCAGCGAGTTCAGACTGAACCGAGACAGAAAGCGCTGCAGGCATCTGATAACAAAACAAGTCACAAACAGCAAATTATTCTGGTGCTGATGGAACAGCCTCTGTAGTAGTCACCATTCAACCAAACTGATGATCTGAACGTTGCTAGGGAATTTAACTGTCCTGTTCAGCGATCAGAGACTGGGGGATTACAGAGGCACCTTCAGGTATCATTTCAGTTGAGCAGAATTTAAGAAAGCATTTTTATATAAACCAGAAAATAAACAGAATTAAACATTCAAGATTTCAATAGAATAAGGGTTGGCATTTTGGAGTCTACATTTGATTACTCATTCAACACATAGCAATTAGAAGAAAGGGAGCACTTAAAACCACGACTTCAGTTTTATTTTGTCTCCCAGAAACCATGGCTTTTCATGTCAATTAATCAAATAATACAATGATCTGAATACATTCTTCAGGTACATCGCTATCGTAAGAGAAGACATCACAAAAATATGCATCATTTAATTCAATGTTTATCATGCTAACTGCCATCAGATCATATTTATTTGGATTACTAAATGCTCTGCTTACTGCCAGCACAAAATACATGTGTCTATCCAACCAGTGTTTTGTACCTCACTTGGAAAGGTGGAAAAAAATCTGCATTTAAAACTCAGCTGATCAGGTGGAAAAACCACAAAAGGAACCCAGACCTTTCTCTCAGATCTGTTGTTTGCTGGTATTGGTATAGGAAATAAAAAAAGAATAAGAAAATAAGGAAGAGCATCCCCTAGTTTGCATAGGATGGTTCTTCCTACAACACCCTACCGCAGCTCATCCCAGCCCAGCCCAACCCAACCCACACGTGAACTCTGGAGAGGTAAACCCTTCACAGAGGCAACAACTTGCCCTACGGGAACCACAAAGCCTCCTGTTCTCATACTGTGTTCTTAACATAAGTACGAATTCCCGAAGAAGTGCACCTCTGTCTATTTTAACCAGGGATAACTATTAAACTCATGTACTGAAAGCAACCCGTTGCTCTTCTGAAGTGCCTTCAAAGTCACTACCAGGATTACTCCAGGAAATTACTGCCGCATGCAACTTTCAGTACATCTTTAGACTAACTCAAAATACAGTTTACTTTTGCTATCATAGAAATACAAACCCAAAAGCTTGTAGTAAGTTGGGAAGCATGCCCACTGGTGTGACACAGCTCTTCTGACAGCATCGCTCATTTGATGAACAGAACTTGAGATGAAGAGCTGCTGACAAATTCATCCTGAATCCTATCCATGTCATCAGCAGCAGAAATCCTCAAAAATCCTTCCATTGTATTTTAGAGGGCATTTGTTTACATAAACATTAATTAGTCTTAAGCAAGCAGTACGTTCAGTGAAACAAAGACACCCGCAGGATGTTCACCACAGTCCCAACACTACGCCTCGTCAACACTCAGCCCACTGTCGAGCACCATCACCCCACAGCGTCAGGACATCCCCAGAAATAGCTCCTGGCTTTCTGTAACCTCAAAGAGTGAATCTCCGTTTCCTGAAGATCGCAGAGGACGCTCCTGCTTTCTTGTACGCCTGGAGGGACCGAGGAGGAACAGTGTTTGTTGTCTGGGAATCGATCCAAACGCCCCACAGTGCCGTCCCTTGTTAAGGACGTGGCTAATCTGGAGCTCGATCAGCAACTTCAGTTGTTCCTTAACCGAGATCGAGAGCAGATGCTGCATTTCTGTATCATGGAGATGACTTGAACTGTTTTCCATGTGAGTTCACAGATCCATAGCATATTCAGGACCAAAGACTTCTAGATTACCTTTCAACCATCATTATGGCAGCCAGGCCTGCACACAAATTCCTATTTCTCCTTTGATTTTGAACCTGCTGGGTCATTTCAACTGAACAAAACAAAAGGCAGGACATTTCTAAAAACCAAATATTCTGTTCTTCCAAGTTTCACAGAAGTAGGCCAACCGGTACGAGGGAGACTTGTGCTCAAATAGTATTGAGTTTCTCCCAGTGACTTTAGATCAGACCAACTAATTTCTGAAGCAAAAGGGAAAAACCAAAGTATTGCCATTGATGCACTTGGTAGTAGCAGGTGTATGTCTGGAGACAATATTCAATTTGGCTATAACACAGTTAGGAAGGCAACCACTACAATATGCAAATTCAATGAAAATGAGAGGGTTTCAGTGACATTGCTAAGTTGGTAAATAAGACACATGGCTGCTTTTCTGCCTTGGAAAGTGCAGAATATTCACAGCAAACCGAATAAACAGGATTCTCTCTGCATACGTTTGGGCAAGGGAAAAGGCAGGGTAAAGCCCTACACCTAAGAAACTGCACTGAGAACAAGATGAATCAGATTAAAGATAGCAAGAGGCTTAGGACCTCAAACCATTCGTCAGATATTACAGCAATGCTGTGAGAAAGAGAATGCATTACAGCTTCTGCTCTGATTATGGCTTTTAATTCTGCATCAGAAGCATTTTAAATCACTTCCTCTTACCATTCTGTAACTTGCTATGGTAAAACAGATTCCTAAATGTCTTGAGATTCTCACTAAAAAAATACCATTGAAACATAAAGAACTGGACTACTGAAAATGAAGCACAAAAGAGAGGATGTCTGTAACAGCAACAAAATATTTGGGGCTAGCAACATTGTGAGTATTTTTTTCTCAATCTATGTTGCTATTTCTAAACACAGTCTGTTCTTTTTTTTTAAGATTCCCACCTTTCACTAATAAGAAAGAGCTGATAACCATTAAAAAGTTTAAAAAAACCCCTACAGAAAATCTGATGCAAACTCTAACAGTTCAAGTTGCCCCTGTACACACGCATGATGGAAATGTCACTGCCATCGTCTATTAAAAGATCAGAAGGCACATGACCTCCTAAGCACACATCATTCTCCACAGAATGAGTCAAGGACCGGGAAGCAGAGAAAGTTTTCACCCAATAAAGTAAACCGCCACCTCTTCTGGTGAGGACAATACCAACACTTATTACTTCTACATTTTCTTAAGGAAATTGCTGCCTTTCCCAAAACCCCTCTATTTTGGTGACAAGAAGGGTCATTTGTTTGCCTGTCCTCACTGACTTCCATTGATTACACACTTGAAACGTCTCAGTAAATGCATTCACTCCACAATAACAATTATGATTTTTGAAATAGTAGAGCATCAAGTTTAAGTTATTCGAGATCTAAAGTGAAAGTCTGAGAAAGAAAGTGTCATCTCCTGTCATTCTCAAAACGAAATGCACATACACAAAGACACAGGGCTTCTCCCTAATTACAACTGAAACAAAGACGCTGCTTTTTATGGTAAGAATTTAATTCTGATAGACTTGGGTGAAACTGTAACTTTTCACACTCTTTGGAAACACCACATCAGCAACCCCTTTTTAGCTCCCATGTTCTTAGCCTTTTAAATTAGCACCATGACTGCTATACGGCTGGCATACAATGAAGTAGAAGTACAAATGCAGAACTTGGATAAATACTGCTGTGATTGCATGGATACTGCTGCCAAGCAGAAAAGCAGAATGAAAGTGGCAGGTAAGTTAACTCTATCAAATACCGAGTGTCTCTCTTTGCCTTGCGACTTCCCCTCAAAATAAACTACAAATATAGACAGTGATATTATAAAGATCAGGAAAACTGAGCAGCTTTTAATGGTGTTTCTTCTTGAAACAGTAGAGTGAAGGCACATCTTATAAATTAAAGGAATGTATGATGCTATTCACACAAGAGTCTTCTGTCTGACTCTGTACAAATAATTGATGAGACATTTCAGGTGGAAAATCGTTAGGCGGGTGCTAAGGTAGAAACTGGTGCAGTTGTTCTTAGATACACCTTCCAAATCCTGCCCAGCCTTTGGGAGGCCAGAGATAGACGGCAGATTTGTGGGTGTTCCTGAGGGTCGGTTGTACCACTGCAAGTACACGAGTGCAACATCACTCTGCAAAAATAAAGGCAGGTAGAGGACAGACACCTGAGCAAGCACAGACACCCCAGCGGATGTTTGAAGTCACCAGGGACCGCGCTGCTGACAGGGCTGGCTTCAGCTCTGCTGGTCAACAAGGAGGAAATGGTTGCTCCAGCAGAAACTGGCAGCGAGCTGAGGGCAGCTGAGATTACAGCTAATGCAGTATATAATTGCCTTTCATTAAATAACAAAACACCAGCCATCTGAGGCATTTCTAAACATGCCGGTCCAATAAGGATTGCGGTGCGTTACTTTTTATACATGCCAGCAGAGCCAGTAGTCCCGAAGGAACGCCAGAAGTTTAAACAAGAGCTGCATTCATTCACGGTCATCATGCTCAAACATTAGGAAACTTGCATTCAACATACAGCGTTAACATTTGACCCGAGTGTTTTAGAGAGAGAGAAAGAAAAGCAGTTTTGAAAAATCATATTGGCAAGACAGATCGCTCGGTTGCTTTTGAAGGGAAATCTATTTTGAAATATTCTCAGTCACTCCCAAGAAAAACTTTTACAGGGCTAAAAGGATAAAGGGAGGAACACTAAAGGAATTATCCAGTCTGCCCAAGCTAAGCAAATAAAGGCTGTCCTGGATGTTCACATTCAGCAGATGATAGAGACACGGACTGTAGCTCAGACAGGAAACCTACAGGAGCCCTAGAAAGCCCTGGCACTCCCCATGTGCGAGCACTGCTCCTTCCTGCAGTGCAATCACATGAGGAAAGAGGGTGTTCATTTCCTACAGTCACCTCCTGAGGAGGATACAACACAACTCTTTTTCTGTCCCCCACTAGAAAGCCGAGATCTTTTTAAAGGAAACCACACAAATGATATAAAACTAATTATTATCGCAAAAAAATAATCTCCCTCTTGATCCCTAAAGATACGGACGTTTGAGGTCACATTTCAAAGCTTTTCTGCTTCAGCCAACACATCCCCTTCCCTTCACCACACACAAAGCTTTAGTGCACTTCAGCACAGGCAGAAAACACCTTCTAGCACACGTGAGGAGTGGTCAGGAAGAGAACCCTGAGATCTCGCAGTTTTAAACCAAGAACTAATAATCCTCTGCACGTTTTTCAGTCGTTCTACATTCAGTGCGTTAATGAAGCAGCTTTGCCAGTACCTGAGCAGTTACACCTTCCTTAGGTTAAGATCTGTCGCTGTTAATGGGGGGGGAGGTTACTTAGTTTTCCTCCACGTATCTACTTTGCTCTCATTACGTGCCGTAGCAGGTGCACACAGACACACGCTTAAGAAAAATCCCTCTCTGATGTTGCTAGTTTCAGAATTATATGCATATTTCTGCTCTGTAAATAAAATTCTTCACAAAGCAGCAGGCATAAAGGCATTTCCTCTTTGTTTTTCTTCTTCCTACATGGTAATACAGATAGCACACGTTTTAAGATCTTTCTGCTCAAAGATCTCAAAGCAACCTGTGAACTTCCATAAAACCCTACCCCTCAGCACACTCAGTGAGTAAGCGAAGGGGTGTGGTAGGGAGGAAAGTGTCTTCATTTCACAGTCACATTTTTAATCATGAACATATACAGTCACAATCTAAATTTTCTTGCCTGTGCTACGGAAGAGATGCTTTGTGCCGTTAGGTTTTGTTTGGTTTTAGCTTTTTATTATTTAAAACACATAGACAAAGAAGTTATAATGAAAGGGATAACTAACTACTGATTTGAATGCAGCAAGAGCCACGTTAACATGTGAGGAAGAGCAGCAATTACCTTGTGCCCCGTGACAGCTGAGGCACAGAAAAGAGAGACCTGAACCGCCTTAGGTAGCAGCACCAGTGATGTAGAGGGAAGCAGAGGGGCCTGTGGATCCACAGGTCTAACGCTGGCTACAGACAGGGCAGTAAACTCTGACTGAGACACCTGGAACTGGGGGGGGTGCAAAATAATGAGCAGCTCACCTGCAAATCAGTAGCTCTAAAACCAACACAGGCAGAGGGAGCAGACACAAACCACAACCAACCCATAGTAACTTATAAGCCAAATCATAAATAGGTAAACTATCAGCATGTAAGTGCAGGACGCTGAGAGCTGCAGGTCAGCGTTTACCGTGAGATACTCAGACCTCTTACCCCAGAATCATCCACTCAAGCCAGCAGTAACTGAGCACAGCACTACATCTGCTGCGGGTAAGACTGGAGCAGAGTCCACTGCAGCCCCTCATGTCCCCACCCGCTCCCCACGAAGCCACCCGAGGGCTCTACG
>NW_010203973.1:0-1172 GCF_000695765.1 Mesitornis unicolor
GTATAAATATCAGTAAACTAGGATGTCAAAAGACAATTTCCCCAGTGTTTTTCACTTTTCTTCTTACAGAACAAAGGATATCAGCCTTCTCCAATTCCTATGGATCTGGAGTGTCTCCTGATGAGACAACCTCCTCTCCTTCCCTGCCATTTCTATCATCTGCCACCTGGAACTTGTATCGTGCTTTCTCAAATCTAATCTCTTCACAGTAAAGTCTGCAGCTGAATAATTCAGCTCATTTGCATTGTTTCCCACCTGGTTTATCTGAAAACCCAGCTCTGCACAGTCACAGGATGTTTATTACTTGCCAAGGGGGGAAAAAAATAAAAGAAGGTAATTTAATAATACATTTTTTTTTCCCTCTTCTTTTCACTCACAATTACTTCCCCTTGATCATCCTTGTACCCTTCCATGCAAACAGCCCATCTGTCTTTACCTTTTCCTCTTTGGGCAAGTTTGGCTTCCTTTGTTCCTTCATTTGTTGTTTGTGAGCTGCTCACCAGGGGAATTCCTACCTCGGCCAGCATTTCCATTAACCCAGTACCTTCTTTTGTTGTCTGTAGCATCCTGCAGTTTCTCTTGCTTTTATCTTGTTTAAGGCATCAAGACTCAGGCCAGCCATCTGTCTGCATACATTAAAGGCTGTCTCAATTGAGATTCATTCCTAGAAGACCTTGAGAAACTCTGGGATTTGGCAGTAGAAACCTCGTGAAGTTTTACAAGGCAAAGCGGTCAGTCCTGCATTTGGGGACAGAATGACCCCATAGAAGAAAGCAGGCTGAGGCCTGAACAGCTCAGGAGTGGCATTGAGGAGAAGGGCCTGGGTGTTACGAGGGATGCCATATGACACAGAGGTGTGTGCTCACAATTAACAAGGCCAATTGCATAAAGGGCTGCATTTGCAGGAGGGTGGCCATGCAGCCAAGGGAGTTATTGTTCCCCTGGACTCAGCACTGGTGTAACCAAATCTGGACTGCTAGCCTGTGTCTGCATGTTGGCTCCATGTTCTGGAGGAATGAGGAAGAACTGGAGGGGCTGCAGAAGAGATCTGCCAGGATGGGGTTGGGGTCTATGTGGAGAGGCTGAGGGATATTCTTGAACCTGGTGAAGTTACACCCTAGTAGTAAACTTAACCTACTTCAAGGGTGGTTTCTGAGATGATGGAGCTTTTC